>NW_027124280.1:33451-96243 GCF_001457755.1 Trypanosoma equiperdum | reverse complement strand
ATATATATATATATATATTTGTTTATTTATTTATTGGTGTGGAACTGAGTGTTTCTCTCTTTTCTTTCTGGTTCGCGTTTGGATCCCGTCTACCCCAGAAAAACGGAAATGGACACCCGGTTTCACTGTGTCTATTTACTCACGAGCTTGGACCCTCAATGTGAAGGCGCGCACTACATTGGATACACGGTGAATCCCATCCGGCGCCTTCGGCAGCATAATGGAGAATTGGTGAACGGCGCAAGACGAACAAAGAGAAACGGACGGCCGTGGCTGCTTCTAATGTGTGTCTCCGGCTTCGGTGAAGACCGCATAGCGCTCAAGTTTGAATGGTGCTGGCAGAATCCATCGAAGTCCACGCGGTTAAAGTCACACGTATCTCAGCTACGGTGTGTTCACAAACTGACCCACGCTGTCGGTGTTCTGCTGCTGCTGTTGCGCACGGAACTTTTCTCTAGGCTGCAACTGACACTCCACATTTTTGATCGGGAGCACTTTGATAAGGTGATCTCACAATTGCTGTCGGCACTGCCGACAATGGAGCCGCTGGTGGAGACGTCTCTTCTTCGTGTGGAAAGCACGACTATAGAGCAGTTCCAGACCCAATACATGAATGATGGGCAGTGGGGTGCAGCGGTAGATTACGGCGCTTACTTCATGCGAGCACCACCGGGAGCTAACGTCGACGTCAGCAAGCCTATCGTTGGCGGCCAGGATAATACACTTCGTTGCGGCGTCATGCATAACAACTTGTGTGAAGAAGAAGTCATCAGACAGCATGTAAAGGAGCGAACATTGCTTGAGTCCGGGCACTACCCCTGCTCGTTATGCTCGCTGCCGCTGAGAGCGCCGTATTTCTTGCGCTGCTCACGCACGCCATTCTGCAGGCTTCGTGCGCACATTGTGTGTCTTGCCATGTGGTTTATCTATGATTCCTCACAACGTGGTGGCGACCCTCTGGTGAAAGATGCCGGGCCAGCGGAGGTGGCGGAGAACAGCAACGACGCTGCCTGTCAAGTGAATGAGAACTGCTATTCCCTTTCTGGCTGTGGGCCTGTTGTTGGTGGTATTTTCAATCACGACGCATACACAGACCGAAGAGACGACAACTCGCCGCCGTCCCCACCTTGTCCCCTTCCCACTCAATCATCACAGGCGGATGCATCGTTGGCTGCAACGAGTTTGCCGCTTGTACCACGAGCGCCATGCGATTGTCCATTATGTGATGAGGAGTTGCAATGGAGCGCGCTCGTCTACGATCTGAAGCGCCGGGTGGCGGTGGAGAAGCGCCGTGCAGAACGTGAAAGGCGGGAGGCTATGGACGCCGAGTTCGCGCAAAGGTTTCAACGCCTTCAGTCTGAGAGCAACAAAAAATCGACAGCGCGGGAGCGGGGTGCATTGGAGGGTGTGAGACGAAAGCGAAGGCGGCGCGGGGAGGTAGCAGCCAAGTTAACTCAACAAACAGCAGTTCGGCACGAGCCCACATCGGGCGCTTCTGGTGATCGTGCTCATTCCGCTCCGCCAGCCCCTTCATGTGGAGGGTTTGATGAAATTCCCGCCAACGTCACGAACCCCACCGCTCCGCTACATGCTGATGTCTTGCAGGTCACAGAGTTCAACGTCGACGAGTGGCTTAACCACTGAACCGTATTGTACTCTTGTGGGCGGAATGAAGTTGTGACACGCAAAATGAATATTTTTGTGCGTTTGCGTGTAGATCTTGGTGGAGGGGGTTGCTGTCACTTCCGCTTGTCCTGCTTTTCTTGCTCTTAGTGCTAGGAGGTAGATGCTTTTTCGGTTTTTTTCTTCGTGTGTTTACAGTAAGCAGTTGTTTAGGTGGAATGTGTCATCACCGTCTAAACTCAGTTTTTCCCCCCCTCCTTTTTCATCATCCTCCAATTATTTCTTGTCTTTGTGTTTCCGTTCATTCCTCTTAGATGCTATTGTTTGTAAAGGCATAGTTTTCCTCTTACTTGTGTTTACCTCTTGTTTTCGATTTGGTTTCCGTGTTCTGAGGCACGTCCGCCGAGTAAGGTACGGAATTTAGAATACAAAAAGAAATATTTGTTACCGTCTAATGATTTTCGGGGAAGATATTGGACCGCAGGACTCGGTGGCCGTGTCATGTGGAAGCACTAACATGGTCAACGACACGCCCAAAGAGGCCCTTGTGCTGCAGCGACGTGGCCGATGGGTCATGAAGCTGGCAGTTGCCCTTTTTCTCAGCGGAAAGGATCTACAAAGTGAGGGGGAGCTTTCCATCATGCACAGCGAAATTTGGAGTTACGCCGCGCTCGGCAATGAGGCGGTACGTCGCGGGTACGTTCCGTTAGGCACACCGGTGGCAGGGGCACAGTCCGTATGGAAGCGAAAGCTCGGTGAGTTGTGGTTGGAAAAAGGTTTTGAACCTTGTATGATTCAACTGGAGCCATATTTTCAGCAAGAGTTTGAACGACTGTTGGCGAAGGGGATTCTGAAACCGCAATCGGGCACAGAAAAGGATAGTAATTGCAGTGCAGTACGTCCAGTTGACACACCGGAACCTGCGAGACTTTCTTCACGAAACAACGGAGCTGTGGAGGAGTTCGCAAAGCCGTTAGCGAGCCTATATGAGGCCTCCTTGCGATATCTGCGTAATGTGGGTATGAAGACGACCGCATCAACAAATGGATGGGTCAGCGCTGAGGAGCTCTACTCATACTTAAAAGACCGCAAGCACAGTCTAATAGTGAAGGTGCCCGATGATATCGTGAGCGAATGCGATGTTCTTCCCACTACACCAGCTCGTCTCCTCGTAGTGCTTTCTCAACTTGATTTGATTGGACGGCTCCAGTTCCGGTGGGAGCGTAGCTCGAAAGTTGACGGAAAAAGGGATGGTGAACGTATGTCGCTTGGGGATGAGCAGGTGGAGTGCTCAGTGAGCGTTCGTGCGGCGTGGGCGCACAAAGATAGCTCTCTCGCTTCCAAGGTAGTGTCTGATCACCCCAAAATGGCGCTTGAGAAGGCGTTGGAGATTTTCAGCCCCTGTAGAGAAATTTATGATTTTGTTGAATCCGTTGAGCGCTGGGAGGTGGCGGCAAAACTCCACGGGCGTGAGATACCGACGTTTCGCCCCTTTCTGATGCTTGCGGTGGGTGATTCGATCAGAGCCCGTATCCCCAAAGATCCTGTGCGGCGGGCAGCCGCTCTGTTAGCAAGTAAGGTGACAACTAAGTCGGCCTTTCTTTCTGTCAGTAGGAGCTTTTTAGGTTTGCATCTACAGCGCCCAGTGTGTGTTGTGCATTCAAACATTTTTGAGGGGGGTGCCATGCATTTGAGGCAGACTGCGGGTCACGGCCAGCCCCCTAGGGGGGTGCTGCTCCTTCACTTGAGTGACATAGTTTATAATGCCATTTCAAATGTGGATACAAAACGTGGGGCACTATTTGTCAAATCCGAAATTTTATACTGTGGCGATGCTTCATCTGTACGCAGCGAGTCAATCAAATCTCTTTGTCTAGAGACTGAGGAGCCTAAAACTTGCACAGAACCCCCTTCCACCAGTGCACTGCTATTTGCCCGCCTTGCTGAGAAAAGTATCACTTTCAACGTGCCAGCGGAATCGCCGAGGGTCAGTTCGCCAACGTTGGCGAACAGGATTTTAACGTTGAAACGTCCCACTCCAACAACAAACGCTACTGAGTTTCTCTGCGGGTTGCGCTCGCTCAGTCATGGGATGGGGAATTTCGCAAGGGAGGCATTCTTCAAAAAGTGGATAGAGGACATCCTCGCATTATTGAGAGCCAGAAACAACAGAAATGGAAGTGACCGAAGTAATAGTTGCAGAACGCCGACGGAAAAGGTATTGAGCATTACTCCTGACTGTGTATACACCGACTTCTCTTTGATTATTGCAGGGAAACAAAAAAAAGATAATAGCCGTCCACCTGGTTTGCGGAGTTTATCGAAGGAGTTAATCAACGGTATAGCAGAGGGTGGATGCGATCCATTGTACATCAAGAGCAAACAAGAAGGTACGATTGTGGTTTATTTTCAATCCACAGTAAGTGACGAGAGGGACGTTACTGAAATTTTTTTCAGCAGCCCGTTGCTGCTTTTGCGTTCTTCATATACCGTAGGAGATAATGAGGGCAAACAAACGGAGGAGGAGACATCAGTTGCCAATCATCGCTCCGCGCTGTTTTTGCGTGTTGACAAAAGCAGCGACAGTTTTGCCGAGGGAGATACCTTCAGGAGCTTGACGGTTGTTGAATTGGACAGGGAGCAAAAGAAGGTCGCAGAGGCCTTGCGTAGCGACTGTAACACAGAAGTGACACTACGGTCGGTGGAATTGTGTGTTGATGAGTGGTGTTTGGAGGTGTTAGTTCCCCTCGAAAAAGTTGTTGAGGAATACATATTTGCCCCAATCAAGCAATGCCTTTATGGTCGTGGAAATTCTGAGTCTCCATTCCTGCTGCTTTCGGAAGCGGATCAAGCAAAACTCGAGCAGTCTTTGATGGAGCAACTGTTGTTAGCTGTCACTCCGGTGAAGAACGAAGCCCTTGAGTACCTGGGCGATGCCGTTCTTGATTTCGTTGTCGCCCAGGAAAAACTGAACAGCTGGACAGGGGGCCCCATAGTTGATGCTACGTGCAACGCATCTCTCGCTAAGTGTCTTTTTCCGCAATTGCGCAATTACTTTGAAATGAAATTGGGGATCTCCAACCAGAAACGACAAGCCGATATGGTGGAAGCCATTTTTGGTGCTGTTGCCATGGCGTTATGGGTCATTCCCCGCCGAAAAGTTTTGGAATCATCGACGGATACAACGGTGACCGGAGGTGGAGGAGGCGAAACGCCGGCAGCTGGAGGACTCCTTCCCTTCGCGGCTCTTCTGTCGGTCACTAAGGCATTGATGGATGCGTTGAATATTACCACTCAGTGATTCATTCTCTTACTGACATTGCTGTTGTCGGGGACGGGGAAATTATGTATGTGTGTTTCTTGTGCAACACTTTTGGGCTAACACGAGAAACACATGAACGTAAAAACGGGCCGATTGCAATAACTTAGCGGTGCTAAGCCATGGCTACTCACCTTAGATACTTCCTTTCGTTCTTTTTTTTCTCCTGTTAATAAGCCCTTTCTTCCTATCCTTCCACTTTTTGACAGGCCGTCGTCGCACTACAAGTAGTTTTTGCTAGTTTAAGTTGTCATCTACTCAAAACCAAACCCACCAGCACATTATATAGGGGCGGGGGATGCCTGCGACTACCTCAATTCCACCGGTGACGGCTCCGGGGACCGGTGGGGAGGCGAGCAGTTTTAATGTGGATGAACTGATTCAATACGTGTTGCAGGGGAAACCTCTCAGTGAGCCGCAAGTGGCCCGACTCTGTCAGAAGGCGAGAGAGGTTTTGGAGAAGGAGGAGAATGTACACACCGTCCGTGCACCCGTCACGGTGTGCGGCGATATTCACGGCCAGTTTCACGACTTGCTGGAACTTCTGAAGATTGGTGGACTTCCGCCGGACACTAATTACCTCTTCATGGGCGATTATGTCGATCGTGGGTACTACAGTGTTGAGACAGTAACTTTGTTACTCCTCTTCAAGATCCGTTATCCGGAGCGCGTTCAGATATTGCGTGGAAATCACGAATCACGTCAGATCACCCAAGTTTACGGCTTTTACGATGAGTGCGTCCGAAAGTATGGCAGTGCAAACGTCTGGAAGTTGTTAACGGATCTCTTCGATTATTTGCCTCTTGCTGCTGTCGTTGAGAATGAGATATTTTGCCTTCACGGTGGCCTTTCGCCAACACTTGATAGTCTTGCCCACATTCGCAGTTTAGAACGTGTTCAAGAGGTGCCCCACGAGGGGCCAATGTGCGACTTACTGTGGAGCGACCCAGAGGACAAGGACGGTTGGGGTATCAGCCCTCGCGGCGCCGGTTTCACTTTTGGCGCCGACATTACAGAACAATTTTGTCATAATAACGGTTTGAAAACAATTGCTCGTGCGCATCAGCTTGTGGCTGAAGGGTACAGTTGGGCACATAGCGACAAACTCGTAACAATATTTAGTGCTCCAAATTATTGCTACCGTTGTGGCAACCTTGCGGGTCTGCTGGAATTGGACGAGCATATGAACAAATGCTTCTTCCAGTTTGATCCCGCACCACGCCGTGGTGAGGCACAGGTGTCAAAAAAGACACCTGACTACTTTTTGTGATGAAAAAAAAATAGATAGATGTGCTGACAAGCCTACTTCTGAAAGCGTCTAAGTGCGCGCTTCAGTTGTATGCGGATAGAAAAAACGAGTGACATTGCGCCCACTGCGTGTGGATGGACGTGTGGAAGGAGGGGCGATAGTACGTATATGAGTGTAGGTGTGTGGTAATTGATTAATTAACGCGAACCATGGCAGTGGAGCAATCACATCCACGCGATGGCGTATGAGGTGGAGAGTGGTTACATCAAAGATGGGTATAAACATGTAGACGAAGGGCAGAGGGAGGTAAGTGAAAGAAGATATGTTTGCATGTTTATGAAAGTGACGGATGGAAAGAGGGAGAACCCAGCAGATTCATCAATATTTTTATTTTGATATCAGCGAATATGAGTGTTCAGTGTTTAGCGTTTGTTTGCGGACGCGGGTATCGTCCTCCCCCGTGCTGTCTCCTTTCTTTTGCTTCCCTTACCGCCCTTCCCTCCCCAGCTTGATTGTTTGGTTTTTTTTTTGTGGGCGTGCGCTTCTTGTTCCGCCCTTCCCTCTTTTCTTGTCCCCTTCTCCACTCTTCCCATTTAACAAATAGGCGAAGGGCGGGTGCCACTACTCCCTTCCATAGCCTTTTGTTAAGTGCAGCTTACACGCTAGCCAATGGTGAGAGAAAATGAATGATCCAACAAAACTGAAAGGAACTTACATATCACAAAGGATGCCTGTTTAGTTGGTAATGACGCCTTGTCACGTGGTAGTGGTGTCAAGATAGGCAAGTGCCGTCAATACACGCGAATAATTCTCTTTCTTTCTCTTTCTCTCTTCTCTCTGACTGTTTGGTTTTTGTTCTTAACTCTAGTTCACTAGCGTCAGCTCAGAGGGTTCGTTTCGTTGCTCGCGCTTTAGCTGTTTTTTTTTGCCCTCATGCTGATTCCAGTCCGTTGCTATTCATGCGGAAAAGTGGTTGGGCACCTTTACGAACTATACCAGGAACTGCTCAACCAAGACCACACGGAAGCTGAGGCTCTGAACGCACTTCGGTTGAGCCGCATGTGTTGCCGTCGTATGATTCTTTCTCATATTGATCTTGCAGACGATTTACTGCCGTACAGTGTGCCAGTGGTTGGTTCAATGCCGCTGATAAACCCGGTTCAAGGACCGGTGCCACGCCGGCAGTAATGCAACTTATGATTCGCGTAACCGTTTAAACGAATGTGGTTGAGTGGGTTTTGTGTTCGTTTCCCCCGTCCTTGCGGTTGTTGAAGGTGCTGAAGTGATCTCGAGGCGGTTGAGTAGAATCATTTTCATTGCCCCAACCTTCCCTTCTCGACCCACCGTTTGTGTGTGTGTGTGTAGGAGGAAAGAAGATAAATAAATGGATGAGGGAGAGATTCAGCGACACATTTTCAGTAGGGACATTGTCGAGCACTCTATTACCTTACAACCAACCAAACAAACAAACACGCACATAGATATGCACAACCTCGTCGTCTGCATGTGTTCACACGTATTTGCGTGCTTTTGTTCATGTTCCTCTGCCACTCTCCTCTTCTCTCCTCTTACTTAACTTTACCTCCCCCTCCCACGCGTGCTCCCTACTGTTGTAGGGGGAAACAACACTCAATTCACAACTGTGTGCCAACAGAGTGCGCTGAGCGGGAATGTTTGTTGGAATTGTTGTTGCTGTCGCTATTATGGTGTGCTTTATATATATATATATATATATTCTCCCTTCCAACTGATCTTCCATTCCACCCTCTCACATGATTCCTAATCATTATGTCTATTAACTTTTCAGCACCATATTTAGTAACCGAGATGGAGGAGAAAGTGGTGACTTCGCTTCCCTCCGGTGATACCGCGAGTGGAAGCGGCGAGTCCACCGCCTCACCACCAATTGTTATTTCAGCTGCCGTACCGTACACGGAGGAGGAAAAAAAATTACTGACAGAACAACTACGCCGACACCAGCGGCAACAGTCGCAAGGTGATGACGATAGTTCATGGAATGAGACGACGTTACCTTTTATATCTTCCATGGTGGAGAAGGTGTTGCAGCTAGCCGCGCAAAATCGTGAATCAGATAGCACGAAAGATAGTGGTAGTGGTGATGAGAATAAGCCGCAAGAAAAGGCAAATGCAACTGACGACGTCGCCGGTGCAGATGCTGTTTCCAAAGTGGATACGTTTGTTGAGGATAACGACTATGTTTTGGAACAACTACGGCTGCAACCATGGCCTTTCTTCACGCTCCCGCGTTTGTGTGAGATCCTTGCCGATCCATACAAGTACAACAGCATTGGTGACAAACTACGTGGTGAGAAGCTCCAGTCAGCCATTCGTCGTTGTGTCTTGGTGTCGGCCCCACTGAACTGTGATGTAAGGAACAATTCTTCATAGAGTTGGCCGCATTCAGAGCGTGAGGAAGTTGGAAAAGGGACAAGATTAGGTCTTTATGTTCTACAAAACGTTTTCGTTGGAGTAGAATAGCACAAACTAGAAGAAAAAAGAAAAGAAAAAAAGACGATACCCCGTGCTTTCGTGCTGTCATATTGGTGTTGGTTTGTTCCAACGAAGGTTTTATGCCCACCTGTATCATTTCCTCCACGAGGTCTTCCTCTTTGTTTTTCCTTCCCCACTTTTTGATTGGCTCTTCCGGTTTTTACATTACCTCATGCGCACGTGGTGAAGTTTCCCACACTTTGGAAAGGGAAAGGGGGAACCAATAGCGGAACAATACGTGTTTGTTTTCCCGTCTTTCCCCCCAAATTTGTGGTGTTGGTAATTTATACCATCTTCACGAATAAGGCGTGTGGAGGAGTGGAGAAGTTTTTAGATACTTAATATCAGGTTTTAAAGAAAACAAAAATAGTGGAAGTATGGTTGAACCGCACTTATTTTGTGGTCCAGAGTTCACACTGCAAGTTCCTTCCGAGTTGCCATTGCCTGTTGAGCCTAATATTCTTCTTCAACTACAGTCGGAGTTATATAACCTTCTCACCCCACTCGTGCGCCACAAACTTCACGCAACATGGGGAACTGGAACAGGTAGTTGTGACGGCACTGTTCCACCACCGCCCTGTGAGCTCTGCTTTGTAGAGGTGGTGGAGTCATCACCAGTGCCGGATCCCGGCGCTAGGGAAAATGAGAAGGACAACGTATCTAACGAAAAAAATGAAGCAACTGTTAAGCTGGTATTACGCATCAAAGACTCCAGAGCAGCTAGTGAATTGTTTGTTATTGGGCTTCGCAATCCTTTCATTACACTACCGCACGGCATACGTTTGCACAACCGCTGTGGTGGAAGCGCAGTGGGTACTGCGAAGGCGCGTGCCACGCCAGTTGAGATCCTCCGCAAGAAGGAGTTATTGCGTTCCCGCATGAATTTTGACGAGGACTTGTGGGAACTGCTTCAAGGGAGCCTTACTTCTGAATGGTTGCTAGCGTTAGAGGAGACATACAAACAACACAAACAGCAGCAGAGCTCTAACCATGAGGCAGTCACATCGCTGCGTGAGTCTCAACGCCACGAACGGCGGGTGGAGAGTTTGCTCCACTATTGTGAGCAGAATGTGCTCTACATTGGTGTGATGGACGAGGAGGGGAAGGCTACTCCCTTTTTGCTTGCCATCGGAGCTTTTTATAAACTTGGCTTAACCCGCCATGATGCACTTGTACACTTTGCGCGTCACCACCGTCGAACCATTCGTGCGCTGGCTCTCTTTATTGCGCGTTACACCACAGCACCAGAGGAGTTGGAGCCATTTTTTACACCGTCCTTGACCGATGAAGTGGTGGTGGCATGCGCGGAAGATCAGCAGGTGACTTGTTCCATGCGGCAGTTGGCTGAGGATTTGTTGCTGCATGATGAGGTTTGCGAGGCATGGCCTCCTACGCTGCACCCGTTCTGGACTGAACACACGGTGCGACCCATGATGTTGCGTGTGGAGGCAGATCGCAAGAGGCGTGAGGAGCTTTTCCAAGAGCGTGAGAGTGGTGTTGCAACTGAAAAAGAGCAGGGGAATCGGACTGGAAGCGGGAGTTCGGCCCCAGGGGGATCGGGCAAAGGTGTTGGTGTGTTTGGTTTTTGTAATATCATGGAGCTTCACGCGTACGTGCGTGAGAAACAGCGTGTGTTGGTGCCGCAGCGGGTGCTATCGATGCTCAGTAAACCCCGAGGTGGTGATAGCGGTGATCGAGATTACGCGGATGATGGTGATGATGACGATGATGATTTCCTCATCAAAGTAAGGGTTGAAGGAGATGGAGATGCGGAGCAAAATGCATTACACCACCAAAACAAGAGGGGAATAGACACAAAGCAACCGAAACAAGGGCAACAACAATTATCTGTGAGGCAGGGAGACTCCAGGAAGAGGAGGCGCCAGGGGACCACAACTGCTCGTTCGTTGGCCGTGACTGGCGCGTACCGCACCATTCTGACGTTGCTTGGTCGAACCGAACCCTTTGATCCGCATTGTGAGCATTTTCTTCAGTTCTGAATACTTCTGAAATTATTCGGTCTTTCATTCAGCTGGCTGTGCAAGAAGGGTTACGAAGTGTGCTGATGCGATTATCAGATGTTCTGAATGCCCGACTGCCTGTGATGATACTATCTCACCGCACAACCAATTTTCCTAGTTCGTGTGTTGCAGTTCATGTTTTCTGCGAAGACTTCATAATTTTCATCAGATGGCGGTTAACATGTTTTTCTTCGCCCACTTTTGTCTTGAATATAGGTAGTGATCTTGCTTTGGATAACATTTTCGATTTCTTGATTAAAGACATTGCACTTAATCGTGGGGCAACTTATCTTCTTTGTCCTGTGCATCGTTTTTTATTTATGGCTGATGCTTCTGCACTTGAAGAGTTACGAAAGGAGCGGCAGCGGCGGTACGCGCAACTTTCCCGGACCGAAAAGCCTCGCATCGAGCCGTGTTGCCACTGTAATGAACCGCCGTATAAAGAGCGAGTATGTCCCGTTACGGGAGTTTACCATAATCACGACAAACAGAAAATAGTCGGGGGTTCTGTCGTCAACTCGAACATCGTTAACTCTTCTGAGCTGATGAAAGCCATTGAACTCTCACGTGTGCGGTGGGCGCCCAGCCGGACCAAACTCGTTCGGGTGGATGTCACTTCCTTGAATCTGTTTCAAAGTTTTGTACGACAGAGCGGCTGGGCAGTTCAGCGATGTGGTATTTTGTACGGCAAGTACGATTCAGCCGAGTCCACGATAGAGGTTCATGCAGTGTACGAACCAGAGCAGGAGGGAGGCTTACAGAAATTTATTTGCCTACGTGATAGTCGTGTCGGGACGGTAGATCGACTGGCGGAGCGGTTGGGTCTCCGGCGCGTGGGCATGGTGTGTACACATCAGGCAAGGGATCCAGATAAAATGGTTCTTAGCGGATACGAACTGCTACTCTGTGCTCGAGAGCAGTCCCGTTTTGGAGATGAGTGTGTTTTGTTGACCATGAGTCCAAGCATCACCACCGGACGCATTGAGTGCCAGGCATGGCAGGCGTCCCCACAAGCTGTGCACTTTTACAGACTTGGTACCCTCACCGAGAAACTTGACGCTGACCCAAGAAACAGTACCGTGGTCACAGGCACTGCCGATGGGTTTTGTGGGGATGAAATTCCGAGCCATTTTGTATACAGTAGCATTTCACTAGAGGTAGCTCAGGAACAGACAGACGACAAAGGGCGCCCGCAGGTGATTACCAAGGCCCCAAGTAAGGAGATTGATACACGCTGGTTTACAAGTTACGTGGCGGTTGACCCGTTCGACTCACACGTCGTGAAAAATTTGTTTGTACGTATCTCCCGACCAGGGATGGATCCACCGACGATTACAAATCTCCGCAATTACCTGAAGGATCCCAAGAGGGCCGACGTGCCGATATTGCAGAAACTTGCTGACTTTCACGTGCTTATTTTTCTTGCCTTTGATGTCTTTTCTGGCGTTAATGAGGTACTGACTATCATTGATGCGATAAAAGAGAATAGCCTCGCACCGCTTGCCGAACCGCATGTGAAAACACTGCAGTTGCTCATCGAAAGTTAGTGTGTGTGTGTATAGGGTGAAGTGGGGAAAATGAAGGCAATCATTTTGATATTCTTTATTCATACGATATCACTGTGTATGCGAGGAGAACCCGTCCGTTTTCATCTTTTTTTGTTATTTGTGTTATTGAAGAGTATTCTCCACAATTGTGTGTGTGTGTGTGTGTGTGGTGGGTAACCCGTGTGATTGTCCAATGGTGACACCCTGACATATTCTTTTTCCAGGATGCGGACGAAGCATTAACAATGATGAGGTTTATTGCTCGTACTGAACCTCTTCCAAATTTCATGTATAAATATGTCTGGGTGTGCCGGTATATATACAATCCCTCACCTTCCGTTCTTCCTCATTCTTTTTACTCGTGCTTTACTGCGTTTAATTTTCTCAGGGTAATTCTCAGTAGTTCTTCCGAGTGCAATTTCAGTTGTATGAGTTCAAGGCCGACGCCTTATATTCACGGTAGCAGTTTGTTTTTATTGTTTGCTCTTTCTCCCCTCAATACCCAAGAACAAAAACCACAAACAAAATCGTGAGGGGCCAGAGGCCAAGCAATTGGCGAGACGCGGGGGTGAAATCTTGCGTGTGCACACAAAAGAAGTAAAAGTTTATAGAGAACGCAACATTACCTGCTATAAATAAAGTAAAGACTTGGAGGTGGAGACTGTGGTAAGCATCGGTGACGCAAGAGCGCTTTAACTGTCGTTTCTTTAATATTTTTATCCGGGTTCTGCAATGTCATCACGGACGCTGTATGATCAAGGTGTAACGCAAGCTCAGTGGGGTGAGCAGTTGCTTCATACCAAACCGTGCGTAAATATTCAGCTACCACAGCCGGAACATTCACTTCACCGCGAGGCCAGTGAGGCAGAGCGCGATAAAGCGTTGAAGTCGGCTTTAGGCATGCTGAGCGCTGTACTTGCTCGATCATCCGGGAACACGAAAGCTATCGTTGATTCTCCCGCTTTCGTGGCGAAATCTGTTGAATTACTACTACAACTGCTCTGCACCTCTTCTTTCCCGTCGCTCCCGCATCAACATAATCCTTCGGCATCACCGGCACCCCTGTCAACGGTCCCGCCTATACAACAGCAGCGGTGGCTGAAAATCGATTTTTGCGATCGAGAATATTTTGTTGATTCTGTCTGTAGGAACGTTCGCACACTTGTTGAACTAGACTGCGGCCCGCACCTCTTCGCCGAACTGGAGCAATGCCTAAAGGGGTACGTCACATCCATGGTGGAGTTACTTACGAGTAGTGGGGAAGATGGTGTGACTGCCGATGTGTTATTTGTGCGTCTTGCTCATGCATGGGGCCATTACTACCTAGCCGTTGCGGAGCTGCAGGAGGTTTGGGTCTACTTCGACCGCTGGTACGTGTTTAAAACACATGCAGTGAAGTCTATCGAGGGGTTGGCTATTGAAATTTTGCGTGAGGGGCTGTTGCTTCACCCCTGGCTTCTACCACGTGCGCAGTTGGGATACCTGGATTGCCTCAGTCGTGATATTGTTGTGCACGCAAATAGCAGTGTAGAGAATAGCAACGGTGACGGTTGGAACTCTCGTCACGAACTTCGGCTCTTCACAGACCTGTGCGCAGCAGTGCAGGTGTATTTCTTGCGCGTGGAGCCGGAGATTGTGGCATTGGTGGGGAAGTTCTACATGGAAGAGGCAGATCGCATGTGGAGTGCAGGTGTTCCCGCTGGAATATTCTTTGCTAGAGTAGAGCAGTTTCTGCTAGAATGTCGGGAGCGCGTGCGCGTCTGCTTGGTTTCTTACTCCTTACCAAAGCTTGAAAGCGTTACTCAGAGCTCTTTGCTGCTTACTCACGGCGTCGCCTTCCTCGAGCGTGATTTCGCAAATCTGGCAATGGAGAAAAAATACGACTGCTTCCGTCTTGCGTGGAGGCTTCTTGCTTCGGGGAAGTATGTGCGTCTCGGTAAGCAGTGCAATGCCGTTTTCCGCGCTTATATACTGCAACAAGGACTGTTAGTGATGCAACGATTTGCTGCGAGATCGGTGGAGAGGGATGTATTTGGGACCGTCAAAGCAATGATCGAGCTCATGCACCGTGGTGAAACTATAATTTCTGAAGGGTTTCCTGAGGATAGTGCAACATTTTCCATACAGTTGCGTGATGCGCTAACTGAAGTCTTGCAAGGGCATCAGATGGAGTTTGTTGAGCAGTTAGCCCGCTACTTAGACTGGGTGGTGCGTGGAAGTGACACGAGCACCGCGCTTGGGCAAAGTGATCATAGTGAAAGCAAGCCGATGGCCACCGCTGATGGAAGCAGTGACGTTGGTGGCGTCCTTAAGCTTCTGGATGATATTGGTCGCATCTATTCTTTATTTCCGTCCAAAGATATTTTCGAAAAGTTGTACTGGAGAGATCTTGCGCGTCGGCTCCTTCATCACCCGCGAGGAACGCCATGTGTGGACGTGGAGGGGCACTTTATTCAGATTCTGCGTGAAATCGTTGGAACGGATGCGGCAAAGTTCGAGGGAATGGTTAACGACCTCATGTCGTCGCAGGAGTTAAATGAGCGATTCCGGTTGTGGGTAGTAAACAAGCACACCGAGGTGCCGCCGTTATCTCCCCCACCCACGAGCGTGGCCAATGAAGAGGATGACCAGACGGAGACACCTCAGCCGAAAGCACAACACAACAATGAAGGATATGAAGAGGAGGAGGAGAACCACGAGGCTGTTGAAGCCGCGCTCGCCGCAGTAGACGTGAAACTGAACGTTCTCACGGATGGATACTGGCCAAAGCAAACGCCACTGAGTACCGAGCTACCCCCACAGTTGCGCGTTTTAGCCAAAAGTATGGAAGTTTTTTACCGAAAGTGCTTCGCTAAACGCCGTTTGATTTGGTTACATCAGCTTTCTTCCGCTGTTGTTAAGTCGGCAGTCGGTAACTCAAGGCGGCAATTGTCAGGAACTCTTGTACAAGCGAACGTGCTGCTCGCCCTGCAAGAAATTATAGATGCAGGGATGCATTCGGAGCAGTTATGCGTATCAGTTGGCGAGATTTGTGGTCAACTTGGGTTGGATATCTCATTGCCTGACGTTGTTGGTGCTATTCTTGGTCTGTGCCATCCCAAATTTCGGTTACTTCTTCGCGCTCCCGGTTCCGGTACGGATGGCTCAAACCAACATGGGAGTGATGACGCCTCCGGTTATGGGTCTTCGGTTGGTGTTGTGGCTGCCACCCTTCTCGGTACTGATATCTTGCGCATCAACCACAGCTTTAGTGTTCCGTCACAGTTCTGCCGCATTCCGTTCCTTGGCGCTCGCCGCCGCGGAGGTGACGGAGCTGTTGACGAGAGAGCTGCTGATACCGACGGAGAGCAGACAATGGAAGACATAATGAAGGATCGAGTGCATGTCGTAGATGCCGCCATTGTTCGTTTGATGAAGCAACGTCGCCGCGCGAGTCACGAAGAAGTCATGGAGGAGGTACCGAAACTCGTGAGGTTTCCAGTAACGGCTTCTGCTGTGAAGGAGTCAGCACGGCGGTTGACGGAGCGTGGCTTTCTCGAGAGGGGTAATACAAATGAATATATATATATTTCGTAGCGCCCACTCGCGCTTTTAAAAAACTGACTTTCACAGCTTTTGGGAGGCAGTGGCCTCGCCCACCCTTCATAGTGCGGTAGTGGCGATTGGGAGAACGATGGATGCACGTTGGGTGTACAAGCGTCACTCAAGAGAGCGGGGGGGGGCCGTTAAAATGTAACTGGTTGTGCTGAGGGTTAAGGGACGGAGATTGTTATATCGTTCACCGAAAGTAAATATCATATATACATTCTCCCCTCTGCGTATCTACTGGGTTTGTACATGTGGATTACGATCGTGCGCTACTTACTGTGGCAAATAAATTTTTATCTTTTCGCTTTTTCTCATCTTCTGCCCTTGCCTCAACTGAACGCTACCGCAGGGTAGTTGCTCCTTCGTTGAATCAAAAAGAATAGGTGAGTGCTGTAAAAGCGGTCTCAGTGTTTGGTTGAACACCTTTCTCGGAGTCGGGGCAAGAAGGGGGAAAGTGCTTCGCAAAAAGTAACAGAATAATATCACATATCTATACATTTGTTTCCTTGTGAGCATTTAACCACACTTAACGCGTGTGTAAAGTGCCACGTGAGAAAGGAGGGTTAGCAGGCGTGCACTGTAGTTCGTGAATTGTGCCACGTCTGTCAGTCATGTGGTTCACAAACATTACGAAGGATATTGGAGAGATTACTAGCAGCTTTGTGGAGGATACGCGGAACCTCGCTAATATCGTAACCCGCTTTGCCACTGAAGTAACCGGTGGCAATGTTCTCATTGCTGGTGATGAAGACTCACGCCTTGCGCAGCAATGCCCGCTTTCTGACACGGATATTGCATCATTCCAGCGGAATAGCATGGTTTTTCTTGACGATATTTCGGAAGATGAGAAGGCGTCATTTGATGTATGGGCAAAGGAAAGTGAGTTTAAATCACAGCCACTGCCTCAACGACGAGAAGGGCATGCTGAGCTTTTACCAGGTAGTCGGTATGAGAAGTTAGCAACTTTCCGCCAACAGTTGTTGGATACCAATCCGTTCGTGAAGAAAAGGTATGCGGCGTTTGTGTTAAGCGACGAGCGGCGCCACCAAAAGGGGGGTGCGGAGGCCATTGAACATAAAAGAGACGAACAGGTTGATACAGCTGCCGAACACATGGAAAAAGATGAAATTGCTCCACTGGATGAAACCCTGCGCATTACGGAGGATGTATTTTTTGACCGTTATTTTTTTCGCCTTTCTCAGCTTCGTCTCCGCCTTGCGGCAGAGCGAAAACAGCGTGAGGAAGCCACTAAAAAGGAGGAGTTGGAGGTCAATGGAGTCGATCAGTGGAGTAAGGGGGGCCTCAAAGCATTTACCCAGCGTATTGTTGAAGCAGCAGATGGTTTGATCAACTGGGATGACGAAAACAGAGAACGAAGCGGTGAGTCGCAGCGCACGAAATCAGAGTGCGAAACTCAGGAAAATACTATAGCAGCATTGCAGTCAGTAGTGCAAGCACTGCAGAGTGAGCTGTGGAGTGAAAAACGAAAATTAGCGGCCGTGCTGGAAGTGGCGCGTAATTGTGGACTTAGCGAGGAGCAGCAGCGGCTGCTACGTGAGGCGGCACAGAATGAGGAACATAGTGGCAACGCACCAGTGAGATCTTCCGTCTGTGAGTTGGAGTTGACAGGAAGTGGGCGAAAGTCAATGTCAGTGCGGTCAAAGGGGGGAGATAAGGAAAGTAGGGGAGGTAGTGTTGATTGCAAGGAGTCAAGGAAAAATGAAGATGGGGCGGATGGGAATGTAAAGGTTTCATCGAAGGCGGCGAGTGAGGGAGATAATAATGAGTCCAGTTCAGGTGTTCAATTTTTCGTTGACAATGATGGTTGGACAAATGTAAAGTAGGTGGTAGTGTGCTGTTCACTGCTTGTACTGATTTAACTACCACTGCTACGACGTCAATTTCACTGTTATTAGTATTTTCACCTGTCGTTTAAAAAAAAAAAAACTTCCGTCATTAGATGTGAAAACTCCTCACTGTGTTGCCTGGTTCCTTTTTTACCGAATTGGCATCGTGAAAAAAAAATACTCTTGCGCGTGTGAATTTACAAATTTGTGTTGGATCTTGCGAGTGCGGAGCGTTTGAATGTTACGACTCTTGTCGTTTTGTTTGTTCATCCGTGTGTGCTCACGCGAGTTCAGTGGAGAAGTACGTGCGGCCGTTTATTTATTTGTATATGCAGTTCCCTTCCGTTATGCAGATGGCGTTAATATACGTGCTTTGAAGGAGTTTGACTGAACGATGTGGTGACGGGGGAAATTATGGTGTTGTTGGTGTCTCCAAGCTTTTATAATCTTTGTTTTGATAACTTTTACTCTGAGAGAGAAGAACACAATAAATGGCTGTATTTAGTCACTGGTCTAAAAAGAAAAGAAGTGTTTACCAACTGGCAGTGAGGATGTTTTGTCGAGTCACGACCTGTTTTATCATCATTGTGAGGAGCGGAGGTTCACTATTCTCAGGCGCGGAACGCAATAATTATTGACTTTTCCGTCTAGCCGTGGTCCACACAAAGTGTTAAGTGCATGGTTTGTGTTGTACAGTGCTTTTTTTTTTTAACCATTATTGTTGATACTGACTTTGTGGCCTTTTGCCAGGTGCTGCCGATTTCTTTTTATTTGTCTCTTCCCCTTTGGTATACACTGAGTTGGTGCCCTAGCCATCTTTCGATGCATGAGCGCAAATAGAGGCGCGTGTGTGGGGGGGGGAAGTAGAGAAAGTGGGGGAAACCGGTGAGTTTTTTAAAAAAAAGAAAGATTTTAAATATGTCCAGTGGTTGTGCGTGTGTTCATGTACAGGTTCCACTTGTAGACGTTTCGTACAAAAGAAAAAGGGCATGGAAGTAATTTATGTGGGATCATAAGAGTAATTATGTATATATATATATATATATATATATATATATATGTGTGTGTGTGAAGTGTCTGTAACGCATACGTGCTTGTAGGTGTATTTGTGTGTGTTGTTATAGGGATGATATGAAATAATAACAGATGTACGGGTGTTGCCAATATCCCCCTCCTTCACCTTTTCACGATTTGTATTTGTTTTGTTTCTTCATCCCTTTATTGAGCGTGTTTGTTCCGCTTTTTCTTTTCAATTTGCAAGGGAGAGGCGGCTCACCTGGACGTGAGCGTAGGCACGTAGGTGCGAGTATATTCCCAGGGGTTTAATAAAAGTGTGTTCCCCCTCCCCGTTAAGAAGATACACTTCAGTTATTTTTAGTATTGTCACGCATTGTCGCCTCTGGAGAAATGTTGCTTTGCAAGCAACCAGGGGACACTACCATATTTGCCACTGCCACAGTAGACCATATCAGCCTTTACAATCTTTCTTCTGTTTCGCCTCTTGCACGGGAGTTGTCGGTAACCCCAACTCCAGACAGGCAACACGTTCGCATTATTGATTCGACCAATGAGGCCGCTGCCGACCTTTCTCCTTACGGGAATCAACCCTGTTCTGTAATTAACACCATTGTACACAATGCGTGTCGACGACCATTTGTTCCAATATGGAGAGTCCCATTCTCGCAGGTGCGCGGTAGCGGCATTAGCGGCGGTGAAGATGAAGCGAACAGATGCACACCGCTTTCGCTTGCACTTAGTTGTGCTGGGGGCGCGCAGAGGCTATTTGTGTCCGAAAGCGGTAGTGGTGCATGGGTGGGCGAAGGGATGTCATTCTCCGCACTGTCTGTCCCCTCCGAAATTGTTACAACGAGTGCGTATGTTGACAGAGATACCAGAGCAGAATCAATACAATACACTAAAAGCGGTATTCAAGGGAATGATATTGTCACATCCGGCTGGGCGTATCGCGACCCAACATTACTTGCCATTGGTCGACATAGGGGTGTTGTGCAACTTCTGCGCGTAGAAGGTAGCGGCTCCCATCCCTCTCTTCACACCACAGTGGTTCAGGAACGTGTTCTTCAGGGAAGTGTAACTTCTCTCGATTGGGTTCCAAACAGTGACATTCTCGTCGTGGCGGCGCGACGGCGAGATGAGTATGGTTGCTTTGCGGAGGTGATGGATTTTCGGTCTCGAGAAGTAGCTATTCGCTACCTCGGTGCCCCACCAGGCGTTACTCCCACTTCTTCACGCGCTTCGAGGCAACAACAACCCCTGCGCTGTGGTGTTGGTATTGCGTCTACGGGTGCATTATGCTTTGCAGAGGCTATTGCCTGTGACATGTCGCAGAAGTACGTCGCGGCTGCCGGCAGCAACAACCGCCATGACGTACTTCAACTTTGGGATCTGCGGATGAGCTCAAGGCCAGTTAGTGCGCACGTTCACGCCAGCCTGGGATACACGTCTCTCAGCTGGGTGTCGTGTGCAACTCCTACTGTAGTCAGCACCACCCGAAAAAGGGGGCTATGGATGTATACGTTTACAGATTCGCAAAGTCAAGGTGGTGATGATAGTGATGATAGCGGTGAGGAAAAGGAAAGACGACAACGTTTGCTCCCTTCGGAGGACCGGTATCGCTTACATACCCGGGTGCCAGCAGCATGTGCTGCATCATTGGGGGGAGACCAAGCTGTTACACCGACTACGGGTGTTGAAACGTCACAACCGGGTGTAGCGGCGTCTCCTCACAAGGGAAGTGCACACCATAGAGCAGGCAAATGCGACCAAGTGCAGAATGGGCAACATCTCAAGTTGCCGTGTCTTGTTCTGCTCGATGCCGCTTCGGGTGAGTTGTACCCACAAGTGGCTCTTCCGAGAAAAACAATGGTCACAATGATCAATGACATCCCTGTGTGGAGCGCGGGACCCAATGTATTTCGCTTTCATCGTGATATTAATGAGCTGCTCGACGATATGGAGGATGACAGTAATTTGCAATTACGAAAACAGAAGGACCAGCACATACCCGACACTATCGCTAAGGAACCTTCTGCCAGTGCCGGTAGCCTTAGCGAGGGGGAATTTGAAGAAGAGAGCGGTGAGGCGGAGCGCACTGGTGGAAACCTTTTAGACCTGCTGAAAGCATCAGTGTTCATGAACACAGATTACGACGAAACGACCCTCGCCTCTCTGTCCACGACATTACCGGCTGCAATAAAGGAACGGCCAAATATTCCTACTGTTAGGCGCCCGTTATTGTCGTTGAGGCGTCTCCGCGAGGGATTCGTGCCTTACTCACATCAAGTTTTTTCTGTGCTGTCACACGAAATGGCAGATCGTGAGGCTTATGCTCTGTTCCGCTACGGGTGGTACATGCAACGACACATTCACAAGGGGAAAACAATTACCCCGGCATCTTCTGTTGTTCCCAGCTTACTGGAACTGCTCCGGAAAAAGCCACAGGTGCAAGTAACTAAAGTCATTCTCCGCGCAATGGGGTGGTGCATCGATCGAGATGAGGAGGCACTGATGCTGCAGCCGTTAGACTCCCCAACAACTGTTAGGGAGAGCAGCAGGATCGGTGTTTTATCACCAAACATCGTACCGCAGACGACACACCAGGTATCCGGTCGATTTCATGGCCTTCCCCTGTATTGCCATCAGAGACCGTTGGCATCTGAAAAGGGAAGCACCATGTTTTCGTCTCCCTCAGCATCGTCCGAAAGTACAGAGTACGCGGCCGATGTGCTCTCTCAGAACTCTCTACCGCCGTTTGAAAGTCAGGTGGCGCCCTCTCCTGAGGTTGAGTTCTGCGACCGCGTTGGCGCCGCCTCACCGGAGGATGCAGTTGAACGGCGTGTTGCTATTCATGTTTGCATGGGTTATCTGAGTGAGGCGGCACGACTGCTCTCTCATTACAGTGACCTGCGGCCTTCCTACGCGAATGTCGCCCTTATACTAGAGTCAGCTGCACAGGGTCATTTTCCGGTTGCAAATATCGTTGCGCCTGCGGGCTGTAGTTACTGGATGCATTTGTGCGTTGAGCTGTTGGGGATGTATGCACATCATTCGTCCATAGGAGGCGCCGATCAAGGGAACGGCGAGCGCGAGCGACCAGGGTCAGGTTGGTCAAGCGCTTCATCACACGTGGCAGGGCGCAAGTTCTTTACGTGTTTCACGAGGCGATACCCTCAAATGCCCCTCCCGGACCAAGTAGCCCTGGCCACAGTTCTGTTATTCCCATACGCATCAGCCGATTCGCAGGAACAGCTAGCCTCCGGCGATAATAAACGCGAGGAATCGTGGGAGGCCCTAGGTGATATACTTCAAGAGATGACGATGATGCAGTTTGATTCTTCTCTAGGTTGCAGTTGCTCCCTTTTCCTTTCGGCGGCTGTCGAGCCACTTGATAGCGAATACACTTCTGTACAACGTTACGTTGATGAAACGGGTGACGTGCAAACTCCGGTGGTATACTTTGCACTATATGGGTCTACAAAGAGCAGGAGTTGGCGTTTGTGGAACGATGCCTACCGCACTCAGTTGAACAATGGTGGCCATTCAATCCTCCGCAGTATCCACGATCTCGCGTGCTCAAAAATGTCGCAGATGCGTGAAAAGGTAAACGAGAATTTCAAGAGCAGTGAATATAATAATTCTATGTCGTTCCCACTCGCTGGCCGGGACGGTGTAGTGCCACTCGCATCAAATTTCGTGGGGAGGACATTTAGTGGTTTCGTGGGAGCGCCGACGGCTTCCGTAATTTCTGGCACTGAAGGCAGGCCGAAGTCAAAGAGACTAACGGGAACGGGAGGTGTGGTGCTGAGATGCAAATGCGGATGTCGCGTACCCACATTTCCTGCCAATGCCGAGGGGGATGCGGTGGAACCAACATCAACGGCTATTAAGACAGCGTCCATGGAAGGGAGCCAACAGTCACTGTGCAAAATACCTGACTGCCTAACACCCATGTGCGTAGTATGCAGCGAGCCGGTATTCCGTCAAAAATCTGGTTATACGTTCGAGGAGTCTTTTACGTGGTGCACCGTCTGTCTACATGGAGGCCACTGGATGCACTTACGAGAGTGGTTTGTGAAGCATCGAACTTGCCCTGCTGAGGATTGTTCCTGTCGTTGCTACTACCCTTTAAATGAGCGTTGTGGTGTGTGATGTCAGGGTAATTTCTCTGTCGACATGTCAATTTTATACAGTGATACAGTTTGGGCGACGGACTCTTCGTCTGTTGGCCTCCTGTTCTTGTTAGTGTATGTGTGTTTTGAGTATTCCTTTCATTCGAACCCACGCGCGCACACCTGTATATCTATTTGCTATTCATATGCTACTTTGCCTCTGTGGGGGTGTATAACCGGACTCTGACTGACTCCAAAGCTCAACTTTCCGAACACCGTTACCCTCGCTGTACATGCGTTTCTTGTGTTTGCACGCGGATAGTAGTGGGGGCCAAAAACAGTGGTAGGAGCGATGAAGTACTTTGCATGTCGTTTGGATGACCACAATGGCTTTGGTTTACTTATCGGTCACACACTTAGCTACTTCACTGCGCGCCGGGCCACGACGAAAGGCTTTAGCACTGCGACGCCGAAAAGCGCCGGCAGCGGTACCGATGGTGAAGACGCCTTCAACTTTCATGTGCAGTATACAGTGACGCTGCCGCATGTCTTCGGTTTTGCCCCGAAGTGTTTTAGCATGGCCAACTATTCTCTTTATGGAGTGGACATGGCAATCATCGGCGGTAGCAATGGCGTGCTAGGTGTAGTGGTAATGCACGATGGCAGCATTGTGTATGCACCGGATCGCAGTCCCGAGGTAATGAATGCGAACAATCAAAGATCAGCGACTACAACATCCGTTTGGGCTCTATCGTGTGCGGCCAGGAGCTTACCATCTGTGCGAATGCTTGATACAGCCTCCACACTCAAGCAGGTGGCTGGTGCCACATCATCACCACCTTTTCCCCAACCAATGCCTCTTGCAGACAGAGGTGTTGGTACCGTTACTTGGATTCAAAACGACGCGTTGGTGTTCGTTGGATTTACGTCGGGTCAAGTTGAGTGGTACCGTGTCACCACCCGCATCCGCCAACCAGAAAGCAAAGAGAAGAGTTCGGAATTGATTAATATCGGTACAGTTGGAAGGCCAACACGTTCGGGGTGTGTGACGGGAGCTTTTCCGGCGAATGGAGATATGTTTGCAGGGATGACTAATCCTAGTGGCGCGAATCATCGGACCTCAGACAGCTTCCCACACCATCAAAGTACATGGGTGAACAGACAGAGTAGGAGAGAGGGTGCACCGCAGTTAGGTTCAAAAGAGGAGCATAAGGATGGTTGGTTTGTTGACATCTGCAGCCACTACTCAAGTAATTACTTTGCGGAAACTGGGGGTTTTGTGACAAGCGAATATTTCCCCGCCACAGGCCTTGTGCTTGCTGCAGCAGAGCGGGCGCTCTACGTGTTTACCAGAAAGCAGCCTGAGACAACGCTTTGCTGTGTGCCACGCACTGGGTGCACTTACATTTCCTGTCATCCTTCTCTTCCTCTTGTTGCGTGCCTTGGTTGCGGAAACAAAACACCAAATATCAACGGAGATCCTGGGGAAGGTTCATGTGCTCTACAAGTGTTAGAGTGGACGGATGAGGGAGAGATGTGTCCAGTAACAGAAATTTGTGTTTTGACGCCATCTAGCGACTCAAGTGCACGCTGTTGTTCCCACCTGAATTGTTCGTGGAATCAGGGCGCCGAGCTGCAACTTGCGGTGTGCAACATGAAGGAGTGTGCCATTCAGTTGTTAAATCTCTCGCGTGCGGAGGAGTGGGTACACTGTGAGACAGTACCAACTGCACGCCGTCGCTGGTATGAAATAATCTTCAACCGCGAACTGCACCACCCCTTGCGTTCACTCGTAAACGCAGAGTTCATATTACCGCGCGTGCTTGAGCAAGACCGAAAGTTGGCGAAACCACCAGCTTTCGCCAGTGACCCTGCCGCTGGTTGCCATGAACGAAAGGGTTCGCATCCGAGGGATTCTTTGGAAACCAAACGGGGTTCAACAGCAACCCTTAGCAAGGAGGCACCCCCCGCGTTGCTTGCACCGAATCCAGTGCAGGATGGTGAGGGGTGTCTTGTTAAGAATACAGTCGCTGGAGATGAACGAAGCACCCAGTCTCGAACCAGTGAGATCGCCCCTTGCCGTGCAGTGCCGTCAGTAAGCACTGTCCCTCACGTAATTGTTGTGAACACTGTTGGTGAAATTGCGGTAACTCCCCTTCACACCGAGACAAAAGTCGCTTTCTTCGGATTGAACAGTATTGTTGCGGGTATCGGGGCGACTGTTTGCGCAATCAAGACACCAGCCAAGGAAACTAGCATTAGCGGCTGTTGTGCGGGAGCGCCGACTGCGACGATTACTTTAAGTGTGCCGTTTCCTTCAAGGAGTGTTCCGGTAACCGCACGTGAAGAGCAGGCCCGTGCCAGCATGGCGGACACGATTGACATCGAAGAGCACATGAGGAAGCGCCTTGCGGCTGGATTTGGAGTTCCTGCGGCAGCTAATGTGGAGGCGTTGACCAAGTTGAACGGTACTTCCGCCTACGATGTGGACGAACGTGTTCTGTTTTCGTATATCGCGATTATGGAGAAAGTGGGACTGGTGCGGTGTGATGGTCCGGTACCTAGTATCGTGGAGTTGCTCACTCTTCGTGGCGCACCGAACACTACGCAACTCACCGACATGGGTTTATTGCCGCATAATACAGCTGTTGTGTGTCGGTCATCCACTTCACAGAATGACTCCAGACGTTTGCTACTTCTTCACTTACTCAACTGGATTCCCTCACGAAGTGAATCTCCACAGCGGAACCAGCAAACTCCTGCCACACGAGCGGACGTGGAGCGCGCTGTTGTGGTGGATGTGCTGCATCGGCAGCGTCTGCGTGCTGCTACATTTCTGCGCCAGCAACTTCACATAGACTCGAACTACAGCATCGTGGCTGGACTAATTGAAAACTATGACAAAGTGGCTAGTGCCATGAATGATTGTGCGGGTGAGGTTCGAGAACCCTTTCTTCAGCGTTTGAGTCCTTGGCTACGAGTTGTCTTCACCTTCGAAGCTGACAAGATGGCTGTTTACAAGAATGAGGCGCTGCCGTTCTGGGATCGAGTTGCCATTGCACTCATTCTGGAGCACGACACAAAACTTCTTGTTGAATTGCTTCGTAACACTTTTGCGCCTTTGTGTAATATGGTTCAGGAACTATTGTTGTTTGGAGGTATCTCTGCAAAAACATGTCAACTTATGCAAACAATCGTTGACTGCACCGGAGACTTCCAATTAGCGGCGTGTCTCTTCGCTCGCATTGGAGTCCACGCGACTGCTACTAGGGGAACGGTCCGAGAAGGTGAATCTGCTTTCAACAGGAATGGTGTGCACGATGATTCCAGCTGGTTCAAGGAGAGCAGTACTGGTCGCCGGGACGAAGTCAACACTGTGGCCAACTATTGGGCACTTTGGTCGGGAGCATATCGTTCGTTTCTTGACAATGAACGGGAATTTGTTAAGCGAGTTGTGTTTGACCAACAGTGTCAAAACTGTAGCAAGTTATTATATTCTGGCGAGCATGGGACACGCACAAAAATAGAAGTGTTGGAGCGAAGTAACAGCACTGGACATGCAGCTGGGGGCCCCGTGACAACATTACAGTTGCCGGTTGCCAATCAGCGTCGTTGTTATGTATGTTCTTCCTCTGTACGGCTGGGACCGCTGATGGCAAGGAGTAGTTACGCCCACTGTGCAGTCTGTGGACATGGTGGCCACATCCATCACCTTCAGGCGTGGTTCCTCGCTCACCAGAAGTGTGCAGCTGCTGGGTGTGGCTGCCACTGTGCGGTGGACGGTCATGTTTCATAGGGTGGGCAAGGGATAATTCTTCCCTTCCCTCGTTACTTTAAGCCCTGTTTTATTTCAATCTCCTAGGATTCCTGTTGTACTCTTGCATTTGAGGGGCTATATACAACGTATATACATAAATGTCATATCTGTGTCGACTGTTGCCCTGCTCTACTTTTCCCCACTTGTTCGCTTCTGCGGGATTGGCAAGGAACACAAGAGACGCACAAAATTGCTTTCTCACGCTGTGGTGCTTCCCCTTTCTGATTCTTCTGGTAACTGCTTGGAACATCATCGCTCCGGCTCGTTTCTGTAATATTTTCTCGATTTTATTTATTTCACCCTTCTTCATCGACTCCACTCGGGTCGAGTGAAAGTGGTAGTACAAGTGACACACCCGCGTTGGCCCGCCGCGAGGCGCCACGCATGCGAGGAACTGTTTTGATCTTTGGCAGAAAATTTAGTTGGAATGCTGTGGTCGACGAGTACGGTCACCGACTTCCTCAATGTGCAGGATTGAGTTCCACGCGTAAGAGGCTCTTGCTAAAAGATTGGAGGTATTTCACATCAACTGGGAGTGAAGAATCACTGACAACATTCTTTAGAAGTGGCCATAAATGTACGAATTCTTTAGAAGATGGAGATGATGCGCACGCTCACGTAAAAGGTAATGCTGACGTCGTGTACAACGACGGTCAGCAGGGTCGAAAGATCCATCGGGCCCTCCGAGGTGTTGCAGAGTTTATTGCAGCAACCGGAACCTTTGACGATGTGTGTGCTCCGGGTGAGCGTGGCTACTCAGATGTTTCATTAGCGGTTGAGGGTTTGAAGCGTGCCCGGCTTGCTGTAGAGTACACGGGAACTGTTCTTTCGCTTTCAAACGATCGGCGGGATGGAATGCTGGCACAGGCGCTTTCTCGAAATCGCCGCAGTGACGAGGAAGTGGTCAACCAGCAACACTTACGATCTCATTGTGGCGAGGTGCTCAGCCCCTTGGAGGTTGTGGCAATAGCACAGTGGTGTGCGTGGCATGTGCGAACCTCGTTGAAGGGTGCCAAACATCACCAAGGAACCCCGACGAAGTCGCAAGGGGATGCGGAAACTGCTCGTTGTATAGTCTCTGTTTTGACGCGCTTCCTTTCCATTCTTGTTGAGGAGGGGCTCCGCCGTTGGGCCGTTGATAGCGTTGCGTGTGAACTCGAACTTAGCGACTTGGTTTGCATCGTGACAGAGGAGGCCCTTCTTGTACTCCGTGATAATAAAAAAGCGTGCACGTCGGTGAAGTTTGCAACACCTTTGCCTACATGTTCTGTTGGGTGCAGTGCCACAAGTGAACAAACCGCACTCATGGCCGAGCATTTGAAGCCTGGGATGCGGACTTGGGAAGACCTCTGCTTTGGCGTGAAGGCGCAAGAGGCATTGCTGTGCAGTCAGCGAGAGCGCTGGCAGCGCGCCCTGCGCCTGTTGCTAGATGTGCAGCGGTGGAATGTCCTCGCAACTACAAAGAACTGTACCACTTCAACGGAAGAAGTGCTGACAAATGAATGCGAGGGGAAGTGTCAGTTGCTAGCAAGTAAAGCATTGAACATTCTCTCGATGATCCCACATGGGGTGGTCCAAACACTGCAGTACATCTTAGCCCAGCATGGGCAGTGGCGTTTGTGCATGATGCTGTGGAAAAGGGGTATTCGTCTTCCTTCCGGCGATGCTCCGACTTGTAATGAAACCGAGGAAGAGCGGCCACCGCACTCATTACTTCTTCACCCTGCTGGCCTCAACACCGTTATCACCGCACTGGCGCTTGTCAATGGAAGGCCTTCCAAACATTCATTCACCGCGGCAACGTCATCCTTGTTGTGCGCAACAGCAACCGCGGGCGGAACGGAGGGTGTAGATGCGAAGTTGCTGCGGCTGCTCTTGCACCTTGGTGTCATTCCACATCGCCACTTTACAGTTACCGAATTTGCCACCCTACTCAAGGATGCATTTGGTCTTCATCTCCAAAGCAGTCATGTTGACAGCATTCTATCACCTGCAGCTGTGTGGCGGTGTTCTGAAGGTCTGCCGTCTCACATGCGTGAAGTATTGTGTTTAATGTGCTTCCGTGTTGTCGCGAGAAGTGGGCTGGCCCACACGTTAATGCTGGAAGACTTGTACGTTATCATATGCCTTTCCTACCGCACTGTGCTGTCACAAATGTGCCGTCCCATGGCAGAAAGTTCCACTCCGTCAACTCAAAGGGGGAGAGAGAATATAAGTAACTGCGCTGTGCCCAATATTCAAGGTCGTTGCGAACCGTCCCGAAACGGATTATTGACAGTCGGGTTAGCTGCGGCAACGCGCAGGACGGCCGTGTTCGCAGAAGAGGACATTCGTACAATAACCGAAGCATTTCTCTCATGTAGTAGTAGGTTATTGGTCCCCTCAGAAAGGGCAAAATCGTTTCAAAGGGAGGAAGAGGTGTATGCTGGTGTGAATTATACGGATCTGCATCTCTATCGTACGCTCGTAAATGTCAGGATTGGCAGGAATGGGAGCACTGCAATGCTCTTTACAGTTTCCTCCATGTTGACGAGACTTCTCACTGTGATGCCGCACGTTTTTACACTAGGCACCGTGTGGAGAGGCGCGCTTTGTGCACTGTCGACTAACTACCAACTGGATGCTTGTGACCATCATTTGGCAGCAGCAGCATCTGTATTCGCGGAAGTGATAGTGGGAACGGCTAGGACGTCCAATAAGGATGCCCTCGTTGACACCCTCGTGTATTTGGCTCCACTTCTTTCGCCATTCGCGATAGGCCAAATTGTGAAAGGTCCTGTTGGACGTCGGCTCAGTTGGACTCATTGCCTTGCTCTGTTACCTTATGCGCCGTGCGCTTCTGGTGCGCAAAGATTGATGTTACGGCGCATCGTAAAAGATTGTGACGTAGAAGGGATGTCGTTTGTTTACTCCTTACTGCGTATGTCCACGCCTCCGTTGCAGTTACTGCCACAAGCGTCACCGGCTGTCTCAACGGACGTATGTACATTATTGTTACTGACTGAGCGGAGTTGGATGCGGGCCCTGCAGGCGTATGGCCGATTTGATCTTCGGGTGCAACGTGCCTGCGCCCCGCACATTGTACGCCTCATCGTTACCGCTGGAGCGTGGTTGCCACACACTCACAACACCGGCGGGGACGCCAACTGTAGCCATTGCCTCAATGGGTTCGACTCGCTGCTCCATACTGCTCTTCAGGCAACTGAGGGGAGCCGTGTGGCGGAAGAGGTTCTGCAACTTAGTCTTAAACGTGGATTGTGGGCAGGTGGTCTTGCTTTTCATCAGCGTTTGCAACATGAACATTCAGGTATACTTTTGGGGAATGGTCGAATTAAAACGTGCGCTGCAATGCTGTTTAAAGGACTACTCTCCCATACCGCTCTCGCGCACACAATAGCGGTTGCCCTCAAACATGCTCGTGCCGCGAGATGGGCGGAGGCTTGTATGGTTCTTCTTGAGGACGACGGTAGTCATGATGGTGCTGAGGAAAGTGGAAGTGTAACACATTTTGGTGTCACCTCTCTCCACCCAGCTCACTGGTCATCGTTGTTTCGTGACAAGGTGCCCCCACAACTGTCCCATTTAGCCCACACCGTGCGCTACAGTATGTTGTGTTGCCCTGGTTTATGGCAGCGGGCATTGAAATGGTTGCCACCTCAGGCGCTTCCATTTCCGGTCCATCACCAACTATTGCTTGCTCGCGTTTCCGGTTTGCCAATTGGTGTGGCAGCCGCGTGTGACGCGGTAACGCCGAAGGTGGAAACGACAACGCCACTTGTTGGCCCACCCCTATCACCCATGTCGCTTGTGCAGGTAGCGTTGCAGGAGAAGTTGCGCTGCAGCAAGGCATCGGCGACGGTGGCATCTCAGGCGGAAGTTGAGCGCACACTCCGCGTTTTGCGTCAACGCGGACAGTGGGAACAAGCAGTCTTGGTTTACGAGCATTCGCTTGCTTGCCGTTGTTTTCCGCATAGTGCAAGTGCCACCGTTGTTGGTGCTTGCCTGCCTTCGTGGCAGGCGTCCCTTAGTTGCTTTGCGCACATGTCTCAGCGTATGCGTCCCGATGTGGCAACCGCTTCATTAGCTTTGCAAGCTTGCAGGCGTGGTAGAAAATGGAAGATTGCTCTACGTGTCCTTCAGCAATGCGTGCTTACATCTGCGTCCCGCTCGGCAGGTGAGGTTGTAAGAACTGCACCACAGTTGATAAATTACGCAATACAGGCGGTTTTGGGTGCCGGCGTTTGGGACGCCGCATTAAATGTGGTTCGCCAATATGGTCAGACAATGAGTCCCTTGCTAGCAAATACCATTCTTCTGACGTATGTGCGTGCGGAACGATACGATGAAGCTGTGAATTTTTTTTATGGCTGCGTTCGCCGTGGAGTGCGACTGCACGACCAGTCGCTTGATCTTGTGGTAGCAGCAAGCCAAGCAGTATCGGCAGAATACCATGATTTAGCGCGGTTTGTTGGGGTAATGGCGTCAACTTTGGAGGACTTCTGTCATGTTCATGGCGTGTTGCTGCAACACGTCCTACTTGTTTGTCGCAGCATTTCTGTTCCCCCCCACGCGTTGGTCCTCTCTTTTAGTTGTGATCAAACCGGCGTATCCGCGAGTATGGTATCTGATGATGTCATTAATGCGACTGATTCTATTTGGTGAGTGCAAAAGGAGCCGCGGCGACTGGTGCTGTTGAGGGGGCTGGTGCGCTGTAATGTTGTTAAACGACAGAGCCTGTAGCAGTACCCTCGGGGACGGAGTTTGCAGCATTATAAAACACAATTTCATTGCGTCGTTATTTATTTTTTTTTTTACAATTTCTGTTCGGCAGATCTTTTTTTTTTTTTGATGATCTACCTGTTGTTCTTTTGCATGAACGTTAATTTGAACTACAAGCACACTTACCACGTATCTCACTTTCCCTCCTTTCTTCTTTTTTTTTTTTACGAACCCATGCCTTCCATTCTATTCTTTGTATCTTAAATTAATATACAAGCATGTTACGTGCGTGGCCAACTGTGCGAATAATTACAGAGTTTTCTGTGTGTTGGGAACGGTGTAACAAACCTGCACTCAGATTGAGGTGGAGAAGCGAAGGATAAGTCAGCGCCTTTCTGCGTGATTGCGCAATATATATATATATATATACTGCTTGGTGTCCAGACACAGCACGACGAAGGACGCGGAGTACGTGTTGAAACGAGACTTGAAGGAGGAAAAATGCCTCCCAGACGTTCCTTTGTTTTTATTACAAACATCCCTGATTACTTGCTGCAACCACTCGCCGTCGGCAACAATAACCACCACAATAAATTACGCGCTTCAAGAGACCCACGCTACGAGCGGCTACGGTCATTCCTCAGTACACACACATCAGGTGTCATGCACGTGATGCATCTGGAAACGCGTGGCTATGCCCTTGCCCTCTATGCATCGGAAGAGGAAGCACTTGCGGCCTGCAAGACAACAATCACACCTAAATATCGGCAGTGTGAATACCCACCAATGGTGTTACGTATATTAGAGCGCCCGCGCCCGGCTCCCCTTCAGTCGGTTTATACACCAACAGTCACGATTGAGGGGGAAACAATATTGAAGGAAGAATTAGCAAACACAAGAGGTCTGGAGTTGGTGTATCGCGGCCGTGCTATTGCGCGCTGGTGTCCCAATACGCTTTCTCAGCAAGATTGCCCCTTCGGTGCTTCGTGCAACTGGATTCACAAGTGTGCCTATCAGCAGACCGTGCGAAAGAGGCCACGACTTGATCCCGTATCTCAACAACAACAACAAAAGCAGCCCATGTCGTCGGAGGAACTGACGCGACTGCGCCACGTAACTCACAACACAAAATGCGGGGAGGAACAACTTGTACCACCCGAAATGAAGTTTGACTTTTCTGTTTATGTTCCCGTGGCGTACAAGGAAGCAGTTGCTCTCGTGGACAGTGAAGGAACTGGTGGAAGTAACAGGTTGGTTGATGATGTTATTAAGCGCGTAGAAGCAGCCTGTTCGGCGTATAGTGGGCCGTATTTTGTTAAATTTGCCTTTTGCGGCGGTGCGCCGTGGGATTGGAGCTTGCACAACACTTCATTGGGTCTTTCTGCACTGCGCAAGAGAGCACCGTTTCCTACGAATGGCGCGCCTACTCCTCTTGAACGTGATATCTTCACGCAGCAGTTACTGTACCACATGAATCAGATGAATCGCTTCGATACGATCGCATTAGCAGTCCATGCTCTTGCTAAAAGCCCAAAGGTTCGTCGGGCGTTACAACGTGAATTGGAATATGACCAATCCCTCACTTCATGCAATGATAAAGGCGACAAAGATGCAGTGTCCCTGCATCTTTGTGTACGGCCATGGCTGTTCTTGCCAACGGTAGGTGTTGAGGCTACTGTCTTCTTGGAGGGTGGAGGCGAAGTTCTGCGAGGTATTGTCCAACGGAAAGGGGCCGTGCGTCTCATGATTTCACATGCGCTTTTGCGTCAACAGGAAGAAAAACAGGGCATGGACTTCTCTCGCTTTGCCGTGTTAGGTAGCGGTCAAGACCTCGAAGCGGAATCTTACTTGGAGTCTGAGATACAGCGTATGTCGCTTCTGGTAAAGCGGTCGGCTCAAAGGCTACAACAATATATTCGTCAACAGCGGGATCGGTTTCCACCAGGTGCTGCGTGGTGCGTTCATATTGCTGTCAGCCCGCCCCCCTTAGTGCCGTTTCGGCCCCAGCAGTACGGCAGTGGTGTGGAACAACAAAAGGGGGAGTGCAAGCAGGAAGAAAGTGAAGAGAGGGTGACGTCCAAGTGTGTAGTTCTCTCCTTACAGGAGTACCAACCAGCTTACGAGGAGCATGTAGCGCTTCATGGGGAACTGCGTGCAGGGGAGGTGATGTGGAACACGAGGAAACATGGGTACGTTGCGCTCATTCCGCGCGAAATGTTGGAACGCCTTCGCCTGGAGTCCCAGGTGGAAGAAAAGGAGTAACTAAAAGGAGAATACGCCCTGCACATAATCGTAACAGTTTGACACCACTGAGGAAGCCTTTCCACCGGCTGATGTTGAGGAGTATGGGATGGTAGTTTCAGCGCCGTGCTTATCGTCGTTAGGGTATGATTACTGTCTGTCTTCACGATGCGCATCCGCACATATATACGTGGACTGTTTTTTTTTTTTCTTCATTCTCTCTATCTCATTACTGCTACCAATTTTACCTTTACTCGTGATCAGCCACTTTTAAGTTACCCCGTCGCCCCAGTGCCTGTCGGGGATACGGTGGGATACATTGCGTTAAGCTAGTTGAAGCAGGATTATGCAACGACGTAAGCGCTCCCGCACCCATTCAGTGGGTGATGAAGTATCGAAGAACTCGGGGTCAAAATACGTGCCGCAGCCGGAGAAGATCGCTTCCGCCGCTTCAGGGGATACCTTGGAGCGGGAGGATTCAATAAAGTTGAGTAATACAGTTCTGCGTTCTTTGGCAATTGCCCCTGATGTTTCTGGTATTCGATGCGTTGCTGTGCATCCGTCAGAGCGAGAGATTGTTCTGGCTCGTGAAAATGGCTCTCTGATCTTGTACGCCATCGAACGATTCCAAAACGTCACTCACTTCCAAATGTTGCGTTCCACTGGTGGTCGCAAGAGTCGTACCATTACGCGGTTACGTTACCTAACTCGCGGCACGGGCAATAGTAAAGGGATTTCCACTCGTACCGCTCCTCTACTACTGGCTTCTTACCTATCCGGCCAGTTCGTTGTTTACTGCGGTGACACACTTGCTCCTCTTTGTGTTCATCAGCGGACTGGTGGAGCTATTTGGGATTTCTGTATCACAGACCACACCGTCTATGCCGCAAAGGCTGACGGGTCGTGGCACCAGTTACACGTGGAGTACAGCAGCAATGTTGCTGGTGCGGCTGGGCCTCGCGCTCCGACCGTTCCGGCGCTGACGCTCAAGCGGATCATACCAAAGGTGCCAGGCGCGGATCGTGCGATCAGTGTCTGCTGCTCACGGCAGTGGGGAATTGTCGCTGGAACAGATGACGCCGGAAATGTTGTGGCATGGCGTCTTCCCCGACCCGAAAGTACGGACGACCGGGACGAAGAGACGATCAATCAGGACAACAGAGGAGGTGAAGGGAACACGGGAACGGCTGGGGATAGGCCGCAGAGTCTAACAGAGCATGAGGCCCTTTGGACGAGTCGCTTGCCTGAAGGAATGGCGCTTTGTTGTACCATCAGCACCAGTAGTAAAAACGCAGCTCCGGTTGTAGCGGTTGGCACTTCGGTTGGCGATGTGGTGATATTTGAAGCAACCCGTGGTCAAGCGGTGAAAACATTCACACACCACAAAGGCCCCATTAGCTCGTTGGTGAGCTGTCAGGAATACGTCAGTGGCAATCAGTGCGGGGTGATTTATGCGTCTGGTTGGCACGAGTCTCTCCGTTCGTACCGATGTAGCGTTGAGGGTGAGTGGCGCCCCGCTGAGGTGAAACGCCGCACACATCACCATGAAACCAGCGAACTGGCGCTCCTTCACCGCCATCAGATCATACTCTCTGCCTCACGGGATGCAACCGTTATGTATTCCCCAACTCAGTGTTTGTTCTCTGCACCGGCCATGTACCTTCACACCACGTGTCAGAAACTTGCTTTTGCGAAGGAGAGGAATGTCTTGCTGCAGACACGCAGTGGCCGCATCGAAGGGTTCTGTACCGATGCCGCATTACGTCGTTGGTCCCCGCTATTTGGTTACGAAGTGAAGGGTAAATTTCACTTGCAGGGACTGTGGTGCGACGATTCGCTCGGCCACATCGTTTTCTCCACAGACGAGCGTGTCTCTTTATTGTGCTGCCGCTGGCGCAATGGACTGGAGGGGAGTCTCGCGCTTAAGCGTATTGAAGAGGTGAGGAGTCTGCCTGCCAAATACGGCATTATCGACTGCTGCTTTGTCAACACCAAAACAAACAAAAGTTGCTATCTGCTTTTCGACGACGCGATTGTTCAGATTTCCCTCACGAAAGCGTACCCAGTGGTGACCACGCAGCTGGTACAGAGGGATGGAGACCCCGATGAAATTGACATATGTCCAACTCGTTTCATGTGGTTAGAAAATCGGGCAGATGTTGGTGAAGAGGAGGGGACTAATCATACCAAACTTATGGTGTACGGTCGCCGCGGGTGGCTTTCGTGTAGCACTGCGGTGGATGGCACCATTGACACCAGCACTTTCACGGTACACCGCGAGGTGATGCAAATGGTGGAGTCGGTACCCCATTTGTCACAATCGCAAGGAAGGGTGGAGCACACTATTGTTGCACTTGCAAATGGTGAGCGCTATGTTGCAGGTATTGGAACTTCTCAACTGCTTCAACTTCCGCGCTCACTTCCACACGACACGCGGTTTGTTGCTCTGTTGCCACCGAGACGCCGGCGAAACGACTCGGGCAACGAAGTTAGTGAAGGGTTGGGCAGTGGGCCTCGCTTCCTCGCCACCTTTTCACGTGGGTTATTGTGGGTTACGAGGAACTCGTGGTGCATGTTGAGCCGGTGCTCCGCAGAGGGTGCGTTTGTTTTGCGTGGAAACAAGAAAGTGCTAATTGTGGTGCGCAACCTGGAGGGAACGCTGGAAGTGTTGCCACCCTGTTGGAGGCTGCGACGCTTCGGTAACTGAGCAATTTGCACAAATACGTATATCAACGTCTGTCTGTGGGTGCATGTTTGTGTGTTCGAATGGAGAGAGATGAAGGACCGCTGCCAAAAGCAGTGAAACGCCCGAGTATTATTCCAAACAGTGAAGTCCCAGATGCGGATGCAGGGAGGTAAAACAGAAGAGGGGCAACATACGCTGCTACGGAAGCAATGTTTGTGGTGACAACCGTCAGCAATGCGGGTTGAAGACGAGAGCACGCGGGTGTGAGTAACATCAACGTTGCGGTATCTTTCCTTCCACTTTCTTCTTTTAGATCCCTTAAGGATAGTGCTTGTGCGACTTCCCATTACTGCTTGAATTAGGGGAAAGCAGTACTGAAAGGGCTGGGTGATAACGGGAAGGCACCTTAGCAAGAAGAATGAGGGAAGGAGCGTAAATAAAAACCAAACGTAAACAGGTAAATAATTACGGTAGTTCGGTTAAAAGTCCCGCAGGCTCAAGAGCGGCCTGTTGTGTGGGGATTAAAAAAGGAAAAAGGGAGCGGTAATACAAAGTTTCTGCTCTGCTGGTGTTTCGCTGTTGTTCTGACCTGCAGAGGTGCAATATGCTGCGCGGCCCCCATTTCCCCACATGGCTTTACCTTTCTCTTATCTGCTTGAATTCTGCCTCTCGTTATTTCATACACCCCGTCTCATTGTTTTCTCCGTATCCTTTGGCATTTTGTTGTCTCATATTATCCACGGTAACATCGATGTGGAAAAGGTGGGCTGGGAGGGGCTGGGGTTGCTTCGGTGTGAGCGTACAGTAGACGTTGCGTTGGCCACTTCTTCTCAACTGCGTTCGCGTGCGCAGCTATAAAGCTACCCCGTCCCTCTTTTTTATTTTATTCGTCACAGTTACGGACCGTTGATGTGCTCTGTTGCACCGTTAGCTTCACACGGTACGGGATGTCCTGTCGCCGCTTGTATCGTGCGCTGCAAAAGACACCTTTCAGCTGTCGTGTGCCGCTTACGGAAGCTCAAAAGGTTGCGAAGTGGCCGCAACGTAACAACTTTCAACGCCAACTTTTACGAAGCGGTGGCTGAAGAGCGGCGCTACGGAGCATTTACGGATGGTGAACACTTTGACGACTGTACACTGCACCTGCGGCGGTGGATGTTGCGTCGTGTGACGTGTGCACCGACTTTCGCTACCTCTGTTACGGGTAGTGTAGAAACGAATGAAGTGCTAACAATGTGGACAAAGTTGAGTGATGGTGGAGTTGTGTGGAATATTTTGCAAAAAGAGCAGCAGTGTTACGCAGTGCACTTCATAGGAGAGCTCTCATCTGATTTTGTTAAGGAGTTATTTAATTGTACCGTTGACGAATATCGCTCTGGTAGCCACAATGGTGTTGTGTTGTGTATTGTGCAGCAGTTGCGTGTGTACTCTGAAGCATGTTGTAGACCGGAGGATTTCCCACCACCTCTTTACGAGCTACGCGCTGCTGCCTTACGGACACAAGTTCTCCATCAGTGTGGCAGTGCCGGCGCGTTTCCCACTTCTACAAAGTTGGGGAAACGGTCTGAGAATGGGTCGGACTGCTTTACGTTCTCGGAGTTGTTCGCTGGCATGGGTATGTTTCGTGTTGGGCTCGAGCGAATTGGTGGGAAGTGTGTCTTTGCGGTTGAGTGCGCACCTCACGCACGTAGTGTGTATCACGCTAACCACCATTTGCCAAGGCGTAATAGTTGTGGAAATGAGGCATTACCAGCTACTCGTCGCCCTGTTCCACTCGTCGGCGATATCACCACTGTCCCTTCGCACTACTTCCCACACCACGATGTGTTAACAGCTGGTTTTCCGTGCCAAAGTTTCGCCAAAGCAGGATCCGCCACTGGTTTGCGCGATACAAAAGGGCAACTTTTTTATGAGGTCGTGCGAGTGATACAAAGCGCCAAGCCAAAGGCGTTCCTACTGGAAAACGTAGAAAATGTACTACATGTTGGGGGTGAAGATGGAGGCGAGGCCAACGCAAGCGAGGAATCGCAACATCACTTGAAGTTTATACTTGACGCGTTGCGGTCACCTTCGCCGGACAGTAATGAAGCGCTTACTTACGTCGTCGCGTATCGGGTTATTGATGGTGCTCTTGTGACCCCGCAGAGACGAAGACGTGCCTATTTTGTAGGAATCAGAGCTGATTTACCACGTGCAAACGCGAGGGATGTTGGTGCTGTGCTTGACGATGCTGTGCGACAGCTACGAGCATACAGAGATATGCACCCGGAAGCACCACGTTGCGTGAGGGATATCCTTGATTCCACGGGTGACACGAGCGAGATGGGGGAGTTCAATCAGTCTTTAGTATCGCTGCGTCTCACGGAGTCACAGTGGGCAGCAGTTCAGCGCAGTGTAACTTTCCGCCGATCCCCTTCGTGGCGCGTGTCTGATCTCAACGGGCTGGCACGGACTCTCATGGGAAGCTACCGCGCCAGCTATCAACTCTACTCGGAGTTTGTTCCTCTGCCTGACGGTGGGCCGCCCTTTCGCTTTTACTCAATTCGTGAATGTGCCCGACTTCAGGGCATTCCCGACTGGTTCTCCTTTAATGTTGTCTGTTATCCACTGTCTCTGGAGAAGTGCAACGGTAGGAGCGGTCCCTCTCATGGAAGTGATAAGGGCTGTGAAAGGTGTGTACCTGTGGGGGCGGTATACAAACTAATTGGAAATGCAGTGAATCCCATTGTTGTTGAGTGCTTGGGTCGTGCACTTTTAAGTCGTATCCTTAAGTAACCCTGTTGACGGTTCGTTGGTGGCAAAACACTAAATGTGTTGGATGCACCATTTCACGGAGGGTCGCCGGGTGTTGTTGTTACATTCATTCATATGGATTTGCACTACTTATCTCACTTTCCGTCGTCACCTCAACTGATGTATGTCTTACATGCATGTGGACGCATCATACCCCTAGCGCGCAAACAATTGTCCCTCTTCCTTCATTATTTCCTCTCACTTTCCTGTACGAATACTTTAATTTGTCACTGCTGGTTATAAAGCTCCAAGTTTCTTTTCGTCGTAGCAAACTACCGCAGCGATGCCACCAAAGAAGGGAGGGAAGGACACCAAGCAGGCGCCCAAGAAGGGCAAGATGGAGAACCTCAACAAGGGTGCCAAGAAGGCTGCAAAGAAGTGGTCTAAGGGCCGTACCCGTGAGGCACTTCAGAACGCCGTCATGTTCGACAAGGAAACGATGGACAAACTCATGAAGGAAGTACCGAAGTACAAGGTTATCACACCATCCATCATCAGTGACCGTCTGAAAATCTCCGTGGCTCTTGCTGGGAAGGGGCTCCAGCACTTGTGCAGACAGGGGCTCATTCGGTTGGTTTCATGCAGCAGTAAGTTTCGCGTTTACACGCGCGCTGCTACCGCATAAAGAAGAGTGGATGCGTGCGAGCTGCCACTGCCACTCTTCTTTTCTCATCTGTTCATGAGCGCCTTCTCGCCCCTTGATGGCGTCTAGTCAACACTGTGAGGCCGACAAAGAAACTTGAGCAGAGAAAAGGGGTGGTAGTCCAAATTATTTTTTGGTACATCCTTTTTTCTTTTCATTTTTTCCTTTTTGTTTGACTGTCCAATAAAGAATAATGTCTTCTGCTGTTGTATGCGGAAGCACGGAGGTTTCGTGCGACTGTTTGTGGTTGACTGCTACAAACCTTTTGTTATGAGCATCACACCCATCTACTTGACCGTTTTTTTTCACCTATTTTCTTTTTTCTGTTTGATTATCTGTGCATGTGGCACTAAACAGGTTTATTCCAGTCCTTGTGATTCTCCTCGTCTCACAAAGTAACATATCTAGAGAAGAAGTAACCGGAGTTAATTTGTAATAATCTGTCGATAACGGACAAGTAAGGGAACAACAGGGAAGGAGAAAGTATGCTGACTCGTTTCCGAAGTGCTGTCTTGCGCGGCGCCGTCTCCATCACGGGAGCCCGCGCAGCCTCAACTGCTCCTGTTGCCGACCACAAGGGCCGTGTTGGCCACGTCTCCCAAGTAATTGGTGCGGTTGTGGACGTCCACTTTGCCGACGGCGTCCCACCGGTGTTGACTGCCCTTGACGTTGTTGACAAACTTGGCCGTGATGAGCCTCTTACTCTTGAGATCGTGCAGCATCTTGACGCCCACACGGGCCGCTGTATCGCGATGCAAACGACGGATCTCCTCAAACTGAAGGCAAAGGTCGTTTCGACAGGTGGCAACATTTCCGTTCCTGTCGGCCGGGAAACACTAGGTCGTATCTTCAACGTGCTTGGAGACGCTATTGACCAGCGCGGCCCCGTTGGTGAGAAACTGCGCATGCCCATCCATGCCGTGGCTCCCAAGCTTGCGGACCAGGCCGCTGAGGATGCGGTGCTCACAACTGGTATTAAGGTGATTGATCTCATTCTCCCTTACTGCAAAGGTGGAAAAATTGGCCTCTTTGGGGGTGCGGGTGTGGGCAAAACCGTCATTATTATGGAGCTCATTAACAACGTTGCCAAGGGTCACGGTGGTTTCTCTGTCTTCGCTGGTGTTGGTGAGCGTACCCGTGAGGGAACGGATTTGTATCTTGAGATGATGCAGTCTAAGGTTATTGACCTTAAGGGTGAGTCCAAATGTGTGTTGGTGTACGGTCAGATGAACGAGCCCCCAGGTGCCCGTGCGCGTGTTGCGCAGTCGGCTCTGACGATGGCTGAGTACTTCCGTGATGTGGAGGGCCAAGATGTGCTTCTTTTTATCGACAATATTTTTCGTTTCACTCAGGCTAACTCCGAGGTGTCGGCGCTTCTGGGTCGTATTCCCGCCGCTGTTGGCTACCAGCCTACCCTCGCTGAGGATCTAGGGCAGTTGCAGGAGCGTATTACCTCAACAACGAAAGGCTCCATTACTTCTGTGCAGGCCGTATACGTGCCGGCCGATGACATTACCGATCCAGCTCCAGCAACAACCTTCTCACATCTGGACGCCACAACTGTGTTGGACCGTGCTGTTGCCGAGTCTGGTATCTACCCCGCTGTTAACCCACTGGAATGCGCCTCGCGTATCATGGACCCCGACGTTATCAGTGTGGATCACTACAATGTTGCACAAGATGTGGTACAGATGCTCACCAAGTACAGGGAATTACAGGATATCATTGCTGTCCTTGGTATCGACGAGCTAAGCGAGGAGGACAAACTTATCGTGGACCGTGCGCGTAAGTTGGTGAAGTTCCTCTCCCAGCCATTCCAAGTTGCTGAGGTCTTCACAGGAATGACTGGCCATTACGTGCAGTTGGATGACACCATCGATTCCTTTTCTGGTCTCCTCATGGGTACGTACGATCAAGTGCCTGAGATGGCCTTCTATATGGTTGGTGGTATCAACTCAGTGCTTGAGAAGGCAAAGAAGATGGCTGAGGAGGCTGCTGAGCTTGAAAAGATGCGCCGTGCCCGTGTTGCTCAAGCCAGTAGCTAAATGCAGATACATTCTCTTTCTTTTACGATGCTGTTTAAAGCGTGGATGTGCGGACGTTACTCAGACGGTGCGTGTGGTTGGGTCCAATCATTGGTTATGTTATATCTGACAGCGGAAGCCACTAAGGAGTTAAGTAATCGCACGAGGACAGGATGTTTAAAGCTTGGCTGGGGTTCGTAGGGTTAGGGTATATTAGGAAGTGGGACAAAGGAATCAGTATGCGGCGCACGTATGACAGTAGAGATGATCATTCATCGAAAAGTGTTCACGAAGGTGGTGGCACTTAAGTGAACTAATGAGAAAATGCTGGTACCTGAAGCGGAGAGCGCTAAGTTGCATGCAAGAGGGTGATGGCGGTTTATCGGCCGTGTGCGGTTTGTTGATTCCTGAGGTCTTAACGTGGATGAAGTGGGACAAAATGAGAGTGTGTAAATGACGTGTGGCGAACCGACGTATCGGATTATTTAGGACTACTTGTAGTAAAAGAAACGCAGGAAAGTGAAAGGAGAGGGATAAGCTCCGCTTGTGGCGTGCCGACATCTGAAAAAATTTGTGCGGTGTAGTGGGAACGCCAACACCATAAGCATTGTTATGTACGACTGACGGACATTGACGGTAGCGGACAATAATGGGAAAAAGAATCGCTGGGCGAATGGCGGGAAACAAAAACAAGGTTGACTGGGAAGGGCGAGCAGTTGGGAGTATTAGAAGATGGCAGGGAAGTGGACACCACAGGAGGAAGTGAGGTAATTTGTTTACCTTCGCAGATGGTGGGAGGTTTGTCACCTCACTTCACCCTTTCTCATTTTTTAAATACTTCTCTATCATCCCGGGGCCCTCTATCTGAGCGTGAGCAGCTGGGCTTCATTCATCATTTGTTTTTGTGTTGCTGATGTGCATTAACCACTAAAACAGTGCGTACTTCTACGGGATGCTTTACTGTTTTTTTTTATATTCGAAGGAAGTGTACTTCGCTGTTGTCGTTGGGCATGATCCATCTGCTTTGTGAGTAACCTCTTTTTCTCATACGGCTCCTTTCTCCCCCTTTTCCTCGTTTCATTGTTTACCTTCCCGGAATTTGCTTGCCGTTTTTTTTGGTGCTGATACGACGTGTATTATCTTTCGGTTGCTTCGTTCATTGCTCCATTTGCTTCGCTTTGACTTTCTCTTCCCTTGTCAGTTGATAGAAGTGATTGAACCCTTATATTTGCCTGCACTGTTGGTGACGTGTAGCTGCGTTTGCAGGGGACCACAGAGTAAACACTGTGCGAAGAAAGAGAAGACATTAACTGTTCATATCTTTTAGGAAAGGATCAGTGAAGGTGCCGTCCGGGAGACATTGAAATATACAGAGATATACGTATATTTATTTGTGTTAGCGGCAACCGAAGGTGCAGATTTGTGTAGACGTGTGACTCTTTGAGTAATTGGTGGGAGTAAACGGTACAGATGTTGAACTGGTGGCTCATAGTACTTATCGTTGTATGTTCTCTTTTGTGTCTTGCGATCGCCATATACGTGCTTTACTACTTCTCCTCGGAGGATGATCACGAGGGGAGCTATTTAACCAAAGTGATTATAGTTTTCGGCATACTTTTGGCTATAGGAGTGGTACTTTTGCTTCCCTTTGATGCCTCTAACGCCAGGGACCCCACTGTGGGAAGTAAATACGTTAACACGCTGAATACAGACCTCATGTGGGAGATTGTCTTGTGGTCACTTGCTGTCATGGCACTGGTGGTTGTTCCTTTTACAGTATTTTTCTACGAGGCATATGATCCCGATGATGAGAGCTTCTCCAAACAGTGCGGGCAAGCGATCACTTTAACACTCATTGTATCCTTTGTGTTCATTGTAATAACTGCCGTCTGCTTTTTGAGTTTTGGTACGGCACTTGTTCCAGTGGAGTTATATGAGGCTCTGCCGCAGATAGTAGATGATATTGACAGAGTGTCGTATAATACCACCAGTGACAAGGACAAGTTTGAAGTGCATGTGAGTATATTCACCTACGTTGTTGGTGAACTCTGTCTTGTTGGGTGGATTGCATTCTTCTTTTACGCTGGTGTAGGACTTGTTTCGGTTCCCGTCGATTTAATCCGTGGCTTTATAAATCGGCCGAAACCGATAAGTGGATCCACCTTTGCACAGGAGATGGCCGTTATCGCAGCAAAGGGAGACACACTGCTTTCGGTAGCGCTTGCCCTTCAGAACGAGGCGCGGGGTAAAGTTCCAAGGTCAATGCGGAATAAAATTTCATTTCTGCGTGCTGAGACACATGTTCTGGAGGAGGAACAGGAGGAACTCATATGGAACTATAAAAAGGTGGGCGGGTCACCGTTCATCGTCTATGGAAAGCTTCTGATCGGAATTTTGTCTGTCGCCCTCAGCATTTCCTGGGTATTGCAAATATTTCTGCACAATACATTCAAAATAGTGCCATTTCTTAGTACACTGGTTACCGCGCTGGATGAGGTGTTTCCACTTTTTGGTATCATAACCTATGGTATATTTGCTTTCTACTTGGTGTGGATTACGCTAGAAGGTCAAATCCGTGTTGGGCTGCGATTTGTTTTCTTTCAGATCCATCCCATGAAACCACATGATACGACTCTTAACTCTATTGTGTTTAACGTGGGTTTGCTGCTCCTTACGAGTTATGCCATCCTGCAGTTCACTACGCGCTCCTTCAACGAATACATCCCACGGACCTCAATCAATGCCCTGATGAATCTGTACGTGATGAACCTTAAGGGCATCGGAGTTGCCGTAGAGTGGGCGCAGTTTTGTCTTCTTGGCGTTTCATTCTTGGGACTTCTGTTTGTACTTGCATGCCCTGCGAAAAATGCGGCAGCGCGACCCAAGAAGCCAAACTATTCAACATAAAGGCCAGTTCGTGCGTTTTTGATTGAGTGTATAAGTGGATGTGCTTGGTGTAGATATGATTCCAACCTCGTGCAAATATCACAAGTAATCAAAAGGTTTCAGTCGCTGGGTTGCAGACGGGTGTTTTTGAATGATAACAAGTGAGCGGAGCCGGGCCCCATGATGTTTGGTTTTGTTCTTTAAGCCCCACTCCCTCACTTCTCTATCCCTTTTTGTTTATTTATCTTTGTTTTTGTGGTGGGACGATGGAACCCTACGTGAGCTGTGTTTTGTTCTCTTCATGAGAATTGTATTGTGGTGGTGGAGGTGGTATGGGCCGGCGATGATTTTTTATTTCCAATGTGCTCATACTTGCCGCACTTTTTGTCTCTTTACTGACCCGCGGTGTGGCGGTCATTCATTTTGTTTGAAGAAGTGATGAATGGTTCGTTGTCGTTATTGCTAATGTTCATGCGCGGTGCCTACTTTAAGCGTTGGTTTTATTGCTCTCCACACTTCGTTCTACGCGACATTTCTTTTTTTTTTTTTCAATCCCCTGCTGCTTCCCACTTCATAGGACTCTTTGGTGACATCTACCGATTCAAAGTTTCCCTTTGCTCTCCTCCACAAGTGCGTGGTGATGTGCTACCAAAAGGATTGCCAAGTTGTATTGTCTCTTTCCATTCTTTAAGTTTTCCTAAATATTGGTACAACCGTTATTACTTTTAGCGAGTGAAAGGGGCAGCGTTGGAAAGCATAGGGAAATGAATGTGTCGGTATGAAATTAACGCTTGGAGACAAGGTGTTGTGGCTTTTTGCAAAACGAATCCCAGAGCGCAGGTCTATCCTTGCATTTGTTTCTTATGTTTCTCTCATTACCTCAATTTTGTTTCTCTTTACTTTCTTTTTTTACTTTTTGTCGTTGTCTAATCCCTTTGTTCGCTTGAACCATCGGGAAGGAAAATTACACACAAAACATTACTAGTAGTAGCGGTTAGTGGGAGAGTCGGGGGAAAAAAAACGACAGAAAGGGGAAGAGAGAAAGCAGGTGAAGGCATCAAAAGGGGCATTTAATACGTAGCAGTGGAGGAAAAGGAAAGTTTCAAATCAATCAATCGCTGAGTAAGTTTTCACCGGGTAAACAAGCACCAGCGGTTGACAGAAGCAGCTTTGTGGTCAGAAGTGTTTGAGTATAAAACTTGTACGACGTACAGAAAGAAAGTTGATCCATCTATATCAACTAATTAATTTATATATACATACAGACAGATAGATAGTTATATAAATCAATCCGGAATCCGAAAGGGAAGCTGCCGGAACCGAAGGTGCTGAAGTTCATTGAAAAGAGAATATTGCGTATCACACACTTTCCAAGACACGGCAATTAATCTTGGTATCGGCACCAGGTTATTATTCCACTTCTATCTATCTATCTCACTTACTTTCTCCCTTACACACGATCACTTTCGTAGCAGTCTGCACGATGACCCACAATGTGATGTGTGATGATGTGTTGCCGCAGCTAAACCTTCCAGATGGTGTAACTAGGTGGAATGCGAATTTGCTTGAGGAGGAGCGACGTCTCCGAAATAGTGACGGACATGCTGACCGAATAATATTGACAATTAATACTCTTGGGAAGCGTAGCAAGGAGGCGCAGTCGCTGAATACCATACTCACCTCCGTACCGCGTTTGCGAGAAAACAGAGACGCCCGTCTTTATTTGCTCTGCCATGGTGGCCGGGGCGTTGGAATTTTAAAGATTGGAGTGAAGAGGTTATTCGTGGTGCCGCCGTCGCACGCGGGGCTGATGGAAATTGAACCCGTGTGCGTCCTGGACTTCTTTGTTGATACCAGCAACCAGCGGCAGGGCTACGGGAAGATTCTTTTTGAACATATGTTGGCGTTTGAGCGGCTGAGCCCAGGTGACGTGGCCATTGACCGCCCAAGTGTCAAGTTTCTAGCATTTCTGCGAAAGCATTACGGACTGGTAGAGTACACCCCTCAGTCCAATAATTTCGTAGTGTTTCACAAGTATTTCGAGCGTCACCAGCAGCAGCGGCGTGGAGTTGGAGGTTCCGGTCGCTCTGGTTACCAGCACTGCAACGAGACTACAACACAGCAGTTGGGAACTCAAAGTGGGTTACTGGAGGATATAAATCAAACTCATCCGGCGCCTAGTTATGCCTTGCGGGGTGTTGTTATGGGTCACACCGGCCCACCATTAGATCTTACCAATGTTACCCAACAGCAGAAACCATACCATCAACCTTTCGCAACAGGGAGGAAAACATCGTATGAATTGCAGTACGAACGGTACCTGCAAAGTCAAAATTGCCGGCCAACCGGGAATGCGGGATATGGTGGTGGGAATGGACCTGCATCTTCAGCGGAGGTGCGTGCTACAAATTGTCAGGCACGACGCCGCACATCACCAACGCGAAGTGGTGTACCGTACAATATAATCAATGGGTCTACGGGATCTTAGTTCCATGTGGTAGGTGTCGAGAAAGGTAACAACACCAACATCTGAAAGGCTTGTCGAGTATGTTTTTTTTTTTCGTGTGTATATATATATATATATATATATATATATGTGTGTGTAGAAGAATAAAACGGAAAAGGGAGAGTGGAAAGGTTGAAGAGAGAGAGGGAGAGAATGGAGAAAAGGAAGAGAGATTCTGCAAATAGTTGATTTTCAGTTTTGGTTTCACTTCGTGTGGTACCGAAAGGTTTTTTTTTTATCTGAGGGCTGTGCGTCCGGGACACGTCAAAGTTATTTGAAAGTGATGTTTTTGTTTTTTTTGGTGTCCTCTTCTTCTTTCGTTTATTTACCGTTTGCCCAAAATCTGCCGCTTCATGCATGTCTTACCTTTCTCCACTTCTTTTTTGATGTTGACTCTCCTCCCCTAACCCTAACTACTATTTAATTTTGCTTTATCTTTTTTTTTGCCTGTGTCATCTCTGCGGACCTGTTGCCTCCTTATCATTTGTTTCTTGCATTCTCTTTTAATAGTATGTGTAGCATCTTAAGGGATTGCCTGCTGGAAGGGGAAAAGAATTATTTGATGGCACACAAACTGCGGTAAGTTGAAGTGTAATCCCAATAGGGTCACGTCACCGTTATTTGTTAGCTGTAAAATTTTCTTTACATACTGTCAGTTTAAATTGACCGCTGCAGTTGTGATTTGTAATCATATATTATAGGGGGACGAGAGGAGAGGATGTGTATTATTGTTTCTACGGTGAATGTGGGACGGTAACTTGAGTATAACCAATAGCAACAAGAAAGGATCTATTTTTTTTTTGTTTTTGTTTTTGGTGTTTTATGAAGGGTCTGTAGGTTCAAGAAGACGACTTGAGCGTGGTTTCTTCTTCTTGTGCCCTTGAATTAAGTTAATGATGGTCGTGAATTGCATCGTGTGCCCTTATGTATGTATATATATATATATATATACGGGTGCTTGTGTTTGTATCAGTGAGATGCAGGGAAACCATGAAGGCGAACACAACGGAATGTCTAACTGATCCCCCTTTACGTGTAGCGTGTTTCACATTGCTCCGTCTTGTGTTGATGTTTATTGTTTAGGGGTGGCAGAACGTTGAAAGGTTATTGCATGACTTAATAACAAATAATTGAAACGAAAAGAACTAAGCTGGTGAAACGGATTAGTGGCCACTCCGTTTCAGAAACAGTGTATGACACTTTAAACTGCATTGTGTTGAGTGATGGGTGAGATGGCTTCCTTATTGTGTTACTGTGCAAGTAAGTTTTGAGTACACGCTAAATCCGAATACATCAATCCTTTTTTTTTTCGAATTTCCCATTATGTTCACACAAGTAAACGTCTATTTCATACGCAGTTAGTTGTGAATTAGACCTTTATTATCGCTATCAAACAATTGTTACCAAACATACATAAAGGGGGGAGGTTTATTTATTTATATATTTTGAACAATGCCGCGTCCCTTTGGTGTGTGGGCTCCTGCGACAACCCTCGCGGAGTACCGCGCCCGTATTCCTGGTATGAGCAATTTTAAGCTGCGATGGGTATTTGGTGCTCGGCGAGAGGTTTATTACCACCCGGAGGCACTTGCTCACTTTAAGGACCATCAACAATATAAAGACGCTGTGGATACCGTACGTGCAATGCGCACTTCCGACAAGTTCTTCGGTGAGGGCGTCAAGTTACCGCACCACCCCCTCATTAAGATGGGTGTTATATTGTCGATTCATGGTTATTTGACGTACTGCTGCCTGCGATATTACTATGGTACGCATGTTCCGGCCAATAATCCAACATGGAGAAAAATTGTGAACAAGGAGTGGGAGGAGGCAATTAACAACTCTCCATGGGATCATATGTCGCACGTGTGGCAATACAGTGATCAATACGCGTCGTCCATTGGCGAGGCGGCAGCCCTGGGCAGACGTAAGTTCTATATTCCTGCCTAGTACAATATGCATGGATGTTAAATTATCTCCGTTGTCGTTCGTTCGTTTATTGGTTCCTTTGGGCTATTATTATTTTTCCTTCTTGTTTAGTAGCACTAGTAGGTAGGGTTATCGATTCGGTGAAGACGATGTAATATTATGTTATTATAATCATTATTATTATTATTATTTGCGAGAATGGTGCCAAACATTAGTAAAAGAAAGTTGGAAATCAGGGGAAACATATGTGTGCATTTTCTTTTTGTATTGAAGGTCTTATGTTACACGCCAAAAACGTTCACAACTGCATTCCGTATATTTATGTTGTCTCACTTTCAATTTTTGTATTCTGTTTATTTTTGCGATTTACATGCTTCTCCTTATCCCTCTGTATGTTTAGTGGGGGGAAAACAGAGTGTTAGGAGGCGCGTTTGTAAGCGCACACAACGCTCGTTTCCAAAAGAGGGACGGAAATAACGTCATTTCTTTTCCATTGAAAGAAACCTCCGCTGAAGTGCACCACCGAATGGAGGCGCCCGGGGGTCAATTAACCATCGCGCGGCTTGAAATTCGGCGCTTTTGTCTCCAACCAGAGGAATTAGTGCAGCGTTGCGCCCAGCCAAGCGCCGGTAGTGTTGGCGGTTCTGTACAGCTTTATGTTTCATTCACCACTCCGCGTGGTGTAGAGATAAGTCTGCAAGGGGTGGCCGCCAACCAACAAACCGATGAGAAGGGCGTAAGGCGAGTTCAGTGCGCAGCAAATACAAACCTCATGGATGTTTCTTTTGTTGTGACACAACTCAAAACAGACGGGATCCAGAAAGATGGGTGTGAATCCGTAAAGAGTGTTATGTGTCAGGTTTGGTATAGTCGAGCAGAGCAGCAGGAACAAGTTATGAAAGGAGGAGGGGGAGAGGCTAAACTCCCCGTTAACAATCTCGTGGATGGAGACTGGTCGTCGTTTGAAGATTCGCCTCCTTCCTCAATAACAGCGTTGCCACATGTTGAGGACGAAGAAAAGTTGGAGGAGAAAGCACCGGCGGCAGTTGAGTCGCATTGGGAGGTTCTTGCAGATGTCAGTCTTGAAATTATGAAATATGGTGTACAAACGGTCAATTTTGCAATGGGGGATGTGGCAAAGGAGTACACTAGCGCGTCACTGCAAGCTTCGATATTCATAGAGCCGAAGTTGCTTGCGGTAGAAATAGAGGAAGCAGCTGCTCCACTCGCAACTAAACCTCCAGTTGAGACAACGCAACCGGGGTTACCGCCGGACAACAATCCCTTATCACTGGATCACGGGACGGCTCCCTCGACAGGATTTGCTGAGGAACGTTGTGGTGAAGCTACCTCTGCTCCTTCTGGTAGATCCACTGCTGTCGGTACCGGTGAGGCACCAGTTTGTGGAGCGGGCGTGGTAGAAGTGCCAAAGGGAAATATGGAGGCAGCCACTCAAGAACAGGCAGATACAATGGTTGTTGTGCTTGCGGAGCAGCCGAAACATATGGGAGCACGATGGCTACTACTACTAGATATGTCCCGATGGGATGATTGTGAACCTAACGGTAGTGATGAACTTAAACAAGAAAAAGTAAATGTTGCCACCCAAGGTGCTGGTGATGCCACTAGCCGGAGTGTAGTTGAGGGTGGCATTCTGTTCCGGTTGGTGTTGTGTGGGGCGGATGCGAACGTGTTAGCGTATGGTTCTCCGTTCAGTGGGTCATTGTGTCGCACCAGTGGTTGGAGCGATGCCTTGCTGGCTGTCGGTGACGACATAGTTGCTTGTTCCGTTGTCTCTGTAAAGCTTCAGATGTTCAACCACAATGCGATGCCTAACTGCCAGACCGATGCGGAGGCGACCGCTGAACCCTTACAGCTAAATAACACGTCGCGTGAAGCGGCGAAGGCATGGGTGACAGTAGCTTCCTCTCAACTTGTGCCGATTGCTTCACTATTAGCTTCACTGAAGGAGTCCTCGATGCTCCCGATACCGTTGACTGCGGTGGACCTCCCAAGTGCCGTAGCACCCCCGACCGAGTTCGTGTCTGTGAACAGAGGGCAAACGATAAGTGCGCAAGCGAGTTTAGTTAGGGTTCCAGCTGTTGTCGGTGAAACAAAAAGTGTTAGACATTGGATGAGGACAATCAGGATCGCAACGGACTGCTTCTTCAGGAAATCGTGTCAAACACTCGACACAGTCGCACCTCCAAGTGAGATTAGTCTGCCAAAGGAATGTGAGTGGAAACAAAGTGGAACGGGGTGGATGTGCTCCGTTGAACTGAATGTGTCTGCGGTGGTGCTACAAAAGGTGGTTCCTTACGTTGATGCGGGTGCAGCGTGGCCTGTAACAGCGCTTTCCGTTTCTGGTGGTTGCGAAATACTCCTTGAGGAAACTAAAATGAGTGATATTTTCTTCAGTGCCTACACCGACAACGAGTGGTCCGAGACCCGACGCAGTCCAGTTTCCCATTTTGACACCGTCGTTCAAGCCACGGTTAACGAGACGCATCCCGTGGTTTTAATTACGTTGCACAGTTCAGTATCACAGGAAGTGCTGTTTGGTCACGCAGTTTTTGCTCCCCTTGGGTTAAGGCAGGATGTAGGTCACGTGTGGTTACCATTACAATATAAGAACCACATTGGATACCATAAGCATGGTGAGGACGACAGTTCCCCCACTGTAGGGTGGGTTCACTGTAGTTACATTTGTGTGTTCTCTAGTGCGGGCGCCAGTTCTTCCTCTGTGACCGCGGGAAATGAGGAGGTTCTTCAGCAACCTGTCCTGTTTCCCTCTCCATTGTCAGTGCCCAAGTACATCGCGTCCCCTTGTCTTACACCCGCTCTGCGATGGAATTCGATAGAGGTGTGTATTGTGAAGGCAAGCGACCTGCGTATTGACGTGAATTCATCATCGCGTTGCAGTGACGGTAAGGGCGGAAACGATGGCGGCGCTGGTGGAAATGTTGAGGGTTTCCTCCACGCTAGTGTGCAGCTTCTTCCCAAGTCTGACCTCAACCCGTTTGTTACTCCCGCTGCTTCTTACGAGTACCCTCACTGGAATTCCACGTGCAGAGTAGGCATTGCGGCAGCTGCAACACATCTGATCGTGCAGGTCCTTGTTGGTGACGGACGTGGCGGCGAAGGCAAATCTGTTGGAATTGTTGATATTACCCGCGTTGCCACTTCAGGTTTCTGGACTACAGCTTCGTGCGATGGGGTGTGGTTGCCTCTGGTTTCCAACCACTCTTCAGGTGGCGAACGCCGTTACTGCGGTTCTCTGTTTATCCGCTGGTCATTTGGCTGCGTTGGAGATCTGTCTAAAGAGGTCGTTATCGGTATGGGCGCTGCGCTGCGCCCTACGTGGAGCAACGTCGGCCTCCCCAGTGCCTCCACTGCCCACAACAATCGGTTTGACAGGGGCCACTGGTTACGGTTGGAACGTGTGGAGGTACAATTACCATGGAGGTTGTGGCACATGGGGCGTCATTGTGAGGCACGGTGGAGGGAGGTTCTTGGCCTCAAACCCACGGATATGTTGCCGGACATAACTCTTCGGCTACAATCAGGAGATTTTACACACGAATCAAACTTGGTGCTGCTGTCCGCGGGTGGTTTCGGTTTTTGTCTGCGTGAAGCTGTTTTCCTTCCACTAACCGATAACTTTAACGTGGTTGTGTGCTTTCGTTACCACGGAAATACACTTGCCTCTGAGACGCCTGGTGGAAAGACAACCGCCGGGAGTGAAATTTGTAACACAGTCACTGTGGCTGAAGGTGAATTGTCTCTTTCTGCGCAAGACCGCGTAGATCTTCTCACTTACCGTCAGCAGCAATCGTGTCGCCGCATATTCATGAGGGTACATCCCCGGTCGATTTCGCCACATTTTAATATTCCTTTTGGTTTGCTTACCGCTGAGGTTACTTCTTCAGTTATTAAACGAAACGACGAGATCCGCTGGACTTGGCCTCAACCACATATCGCTGCGTCAGTGGAATTGCAACTTGGAAAAGTTTTTTCCTTGCGGCGCCACGATTCAAAGGACTGGCTTCCCGCTACTGCGAATGCGGCGTCTCCTCGATGGATCGTAAATGTTAGAGAAACGGGGTCCGCGTGCCCGGAACAAGAGGGAAGTAATAAGGAACGGGTAACGGGTATTTTGTTCGGTGCTTCACCCAGGGCGGCTGTTCTTCGTGGTGGATGCAGCACCCGCAGTAGTGCAGTGAGTAACTTCGGCGGGCTAAGTTCCCAACACACAGGAGACGCTGCAGAGAAATTGTACTTGCATTGGCCACCCGCACCGCCGGGCGCTGATCACAGACGACGCCCGCCACCTCCGACTATCGAGCTTTCGCTTTCTCGCATAGTGGATAATGACGCTGTGGACGTTGGTGGTGACTCGAAAGCCGCACCGAAAATTGAGAAGGAAAGTACCGTGAACGTGGGGGTCGTGACGCTCAATTTGGCCAGGTGCTTTTCAGATTCCTCTGGGTCTAGCTTATATGAATTGCACCACCCGCAAACGCCACCGACGGTGGCGGAAGGAAGACCTCCAACGATCGGTTACGTGGAGCTGCACTACCTTCATAACTTTGCACAAGATAACAACACAAACCGTGGTGGACAGGAAACGGGCAAGGTTGAGCAGGAGCAGCATGACAGATGCAGCAGACATTCACTTCTGTTGCTGACTGTGGTTGGAGCACGATACAGGGAACGTGGGCAAATTTCAGCAGCCCCGGTGAGGTCGCAGCGTGATGGAAAGGAGGGTGTGTCGGTGAAAACGATACTAACATCCTTCGTTGTCGGCGTAGGGCACATGTCATGGCATACCTCAAAGGAAGTGGGTATGACCCCTCACTTTGGCAGTACGATGCTGTTTGAACGTCCATATAGTCATACCGGAGAGGACGCTGATGGTGAACGCAATGTTGTAACTGTTCGACTGCAGATGCTGGCAGAATCGTCAAGTAGGGCGAAGTTAGGCTCCCCCGATCGTGAAGTGGGTGGGAAACAAAAGACATGTTTGCGAGGGGAGCAGAAAGAGGCTGAGATGCTTCCCACATCATTTGCTCTCCTTCATCTCAACTGGGACACTGTCCCTGCCGCTGTAATGGAGAGAATGAGAGGCTGTTGGCTTCCTCTGTTCACAGCTGCAGCGCAAATTGATGGCTCATACCATCTTTCCGGAGAAGTGCTCGTCCAGTGGAGTTGGTTTGATCCCTCTTACGGATTTTGGCGGTATGCGCTTCCTCTCTCCGTCAATCAAATATCACCAATGGATTGTACAATGGCAAGTGTCCCACAAATGTTGGCTGCATCGGAGGACCACGTGGAGACACCTGCATCCTCATTCCCATCCTACTTGTCAATTTATATTGATGAATTTACCTTTTCCCATAACGTTGTTGTTGAGACACCGCGGAAAGATACACGAGTATCGCTTATCGTAAGCGTTTGCGTGAATGGGGAAAGGGGACCGCTCAGCCCGCCGTCTCTTACTGCTTCATCTTGGACGCTTCGGTGCACGGAGGGAGAGGCAGATTCCCTAAAAGTTTGTTATGGAGACTGTACCGGCGCAACTCCCTTCGAGACCGAAGGGAAACGCAGCAGGTGGAGAGAAAGATGTATACTTCCCTTTTGTTTTTCTGGCGATGCACAGCAACAGATATCTTTTCAACTGCGTCACGGCTGGAGTCCGTTCAGTACGGTTGGCGAGGGATGGTTAAGTTGGAAGGGCACGCCATCACAGGGGACTTATGCTGTTCCTATCTTTGTAAGCGATGCAAGCTGCCGCAACAGCAGTGACGATTACCAACGGTGCGGCGTTTTGATGGTGTCCGTTGAGCAGGGGCCGCTTCATTTGAACTCAATGCAGGTAACTACCACTGTCCCACCTCCCTCATCCAATGAGGAAGTGCAATTCGATGATGGGAAAGGCCCTCAGCGTAAGGAAAAGCACAGTGGAAAGCATGAGGACCATCACGCGATGGTGGATGGCAATCCTTCATTCATTGTATTGGTGGATCTACGTGTGGACTCAGTTGAGGTTGACGGGTGGAACGTCCTCCCTGATGATGGTAACTGCCTGGAGTTGGTGGTTTTGGGAGATGCTCTGTATAACAACGGTAAATCAAAACAAACAGTACGATTGGAAACGGCATGTTCTCCTTTCGACGGTGGCGCAACCGGTTGGCAAGGTCTGATTTGCGTGCAGAATTCGTCCGAGCTCGAAGTGCACCTCTACCGAAGGACTCAAACGGTGCCGGGTAACTCTGTGGAAAAGAGTGTGAGACATCGCATGATAAGTGGTCGGTTTGTGTTAAATCTTTTGCCGTCCGAGGATGGGGGTCTCTGCAGCAACTCCCTCTGCGTCGAGTTGCGGCAACGTCCCATGCGCCCCATGACTGCAGACGACAGTGGCAGTTGGAACTACCCTGTGGGGCAAATGCACGTGACATGCCGTCCGCTCTTGCACTCTGGTGTGCTGTACGACCCGCGTAATGTGTTTTTTCAGCGACATCTGGGAGTAGAGTTATTGAAGCTTAAGGGTGTGATTCACATGCAAACTGAAGGTGAACGTGCCCGTGGTCGTAGAAATAGTAAAAGGGGGAGAGGACCGCTTTCATATGTTAGTTTGCACTGTGGTGCGGTGACAGTGAAGTCCCTACCCTTCACTCTTCCTTCTCATCGACACGGAACCTTCAAAGATGTTGAAAGTAATGATGGAATTGATTGTAGTGGTGCATCCACTCCTCACTTCACTGAGCGACTCGTGTGTTCTCCGAACGGTGCTACCGAAGTACGCGTTTCGTTGTATCTGGAAAACGATGCGAAGGAACGGAATGACAATGCTGTTGAAGCGTCTCCCATTCACAACCCCTCGGAGACTGGAAATGCAGAGGATGATGAGGTTTACTATACCAATGTATGTCTGCCTGTTGGTGAAGGGGCTGTGAAAATTCGTGCACCCTCACGTGACGAAGATGGGTTCAAGAGCGGGGAGGTAATTCCAAAAGATATATGGGTACCGTTCAATAGCGCAGATCCCGGGAGAAACATTTCTGCACTGCTACGGTATAAGTGGTTCCAAAAAGTTACATTTGGTACATGGCTTTCGTGCATTGGCTGGCGCTGCACCTCCGCACCTTTACACCGGCCGTCGCTAATCTTTAGACTCCGATTTCTGGGTGGTGAGTTGTGCAGTTTGCCACTTGATTTGTTTGATCGAGATTTGCCGGAGCAGGAACCGACGTCGCGACACTGCACTGTGGCTGCTACGGCCGTCAATGTGGTGCCTTCGCTAAGTAGTCACTGGAGTTTCTCATACATTCAACTTCCAACCATCTGGCCCTTGGGTGGTCGAGTCGAGCGTGTGGAGCTGCACGACTGTGTTACCGATGGTTTCTCGCTGTTGTTGGGGGTCCATGAGTGGGACGCGGTGGACACCCAACTCCTCACTGAGTTGGAGGGGCCTACGGTTAGCCATGATTCCCTCGAGGCAGTTGGAAAGTTTCCCTCGGCGTCCGGTGCCGGGCATTGGCTTTCATTTGGTGAACATGCGCTCCTCTTCGCGCGAAGCCGCCGTCCGCCAGTGCCAACGCGGTCGAAACGTTTGTTCGTGCCCTTCTGTTGGTGGCCAGTGGTTGCGGAGTTTCACCTCGGCAGTCTCGATTGTAGTGGCGGAACGGTGGAAGCGGGAAGGTTAGCCATAAGTTGTGAGGTCATCCTCGGGCGGTGGCACAAGAACGGGTGGGTGTGGGAGGAAAATTCACCGACTACACGAGAAGCCTATGCCTCGCAAGTAACTGTGGATGCTTGCGCCGCTGCAGTTCAGGCCACTTGGCGTTGTGATGCATTTGATGAAGAAACTTTCATTCGACAGTTTTCCGTCGATGAACTGCGACAGGGACGTGAGCGTTATGCCGTACGAACGAAGCTCGTTTGTAGTGTCGTGCCCACATGTAGATTTTCCGGCTCCGAGACTCCTTCCAGTGACGAACAACGTGAGACGCCTACTACCACTTACGTGCTTGAAGCTGTGTCGGCTGTGGATGATCATCTCGCCAACACCAGCGGCAGGGTATCCCTGAAGTTGGCTGAATGTGGGGCCCACGTGAACGAAGCGGCTGCTGGTGCAAAAGTTGAGGGTTCTCTTACTCTCGCATGGTCTCTAAAACATGATGAATTGGCGCTTGAAGGAACAAAGGGGGAATCGACGAAAGTCGGGAGGATCCTCCACCAACGTAGCGTCTCGGGTAAGTCAAATGGTAAAGATAGGGAGGAAAAGGAAACTTCGAAGGTCACGAAGGAGTTACTGCCTGAGTGGGAAGTGGTGTCTGTCGAAGTACGTAACCTATCCGTTGTGCAGGATCCTTCACGACAAGCACCAGAGAAACGTGAAAGTTTCGATGTGCCGGTTGTGGTCCAGTTACTCGCATCTGAGCGGAGAAGGCATAATAGAGATGGTGAAGGTGGAGCACAAAGCCCTGAGTCACGAAAGAAGAAATCGACGTCACCCCGCGTGTCAAGTGTCTTTGCTTTAGCATCTACTAACGCCACACCAGCGCCAGGCGTGAGGCAGTCCTTGTTAAGAGCCAACATTACACCGAATTGGCGTCTAGAGGCACACGAGTGGTCGGACCATCGGAAGGTGTTAATGATGTCACTCTGGCAGATGCTTCCAGGAAGTGATGCTTGTGCCTATGCGCTGGGATCGTTACGGCTTGACTCCGTAGTTCGTAGCGCTTACGAGCAATTTTCTTCAGGGACGCCGGTAGCTGAAGCAGCAAGGGGTTTAAAGGAAGGAACGTCCCTGGAGCAGGACCTGGTGGTAACAGATTGGCTTCCACTCAAACGGAGCGATTTGCTGCAGGAGTATTGGGGCCTTGCGAGGCTGCAGTTGCGGCCCAATGTAAAAGCGGCAACGGTGGCTGACGCATCTGAGAAAAATATGTCGCGTGTATACGAGCACCTCCCCATTTGCATCGAGCTGCTCAGCGCGAGCATAGATTCAGCTGAAGACGTGAGTAGGTATGTACAAGAAGGTCGGCTGGGACTTCTATTTGTCCCTGGATGCAGAGACAGAAAGGAAGGACGTCCTTTGTACAGTTCGACTCTTTTATGTAAAGCAGAAAGAGAGGTCAACGCGGAGCGTGAGATAAAGGGGCATGGGGAAAAAACAGCCGAAGGTGAAAATCAGGATGGAAACTTTTCGTGCTCTCTTATGGCGACCACGTCAATCCACACTTTGTTGCTTAGTGGAGAAGTGCAGAGTGGTCAACCTGCATCACTTGACGGCGATTGGCTAGGGCTTTTCGTTTTCTTAATTGATCGTGCACATGAGGGTGAGAGGATAAAAAATAAACACTCCTCCCAGCTAGTGGAAATTGTAGGAAAGGGGGACTGGGGTGATGTCCTAGCGGTGCAGCGTTTGCATGTTGGTCAAATTCCGAAGGATCAGCCCCGTCTGTCTCTGTTTGGGGAAAGCAAAGAAAACGCACCGACATTCCTATCTGGTGAAGTTACTGCAACGTTTAATTGCGAATCATTTAGTGTATCGCTTCGGCTGCATATTGTTATGCTTCCCCAAGCAACAGAAGCCGTTTCGACCGGTGTTGGATCTATGTCTGATGTGGGTGGAACATCTCCACAACCGTTGAGGGGAAACTCAGTTTTTCACTGCATTGCAGAAGGACACGGAGAGGAAAACAGCTTATTAGGCAACGACGGTGTACTTTGTATGGTAGAGGGCACTGTCTATAAGATAACAGAAGACAGGACAGTTTTCATGTGGAATGCGCGGGATGTGAGCCACGTCCGTCGACCATCCTCCTGTTCCTCTGGCAATGCCGTTGCACTTGCCGCATCACGCGGACGCCCCAGGTGGGTACAAGTCAGTGAAAGCAAGGGGTCTCCGCAACGGCACTCCGGGAAACGGGGGTACGGTCGTTGCATGGGTCTGACGGTGTGGGCATACAAGTACGGTAACGACGCATGCTTCCTCATCGCGGAGTGCGCGTCACATCACGTTATTACTCTGTCTACGTTGCCGAGGCATGCACCCGAACCACCACCAACGGTTCAGTTACCGCGTGTGAGGAACAGACGGTCCAGGAAGAGGCGAGTCATCAGCGAGGGATCCGTTATTGCTGCTCCCACTCCCCCTTCCTGCGGATCGCAGCTGCACTGTTACAACCTTCAGCAGCGGCGCTGGAGTGTACTAAAGACAGAAGGAAGTAGCTCTGGAGTATCCGACAACTGTGGCGCAGCGGCCACGCCCTCGACTAGGCGCATTTTTCATTCCACCGTTGAAGTTGAGGGGAAGGTGTGGCTTTTTGGGGGTTGTAAGCTTCGTGGAGAAGTTTGTGGCGCGTCTCTGGATAGGGTTGGCATGCGTGTGGCGAATAGGGTGCTGATTGCATCCGAAGCGGCATTGTCAAATGAACTTATGTACCTAGATCCCAGTATGCGAGTGTGGCAAAGCGTGCAACCCGTTCCATCATGGCATGATTTACCGTCTGCCGGTACCGGTCCCTTTCACGGAGTTGCAAGGGTATCGCTCGGTTTGTTGCCACCCCCTCCTGTAGCGTGCCATGCAGCCGTACACTGGATGGGACACATGTTTGTGTTCGGCGGGCTGTGTGAGTCATCTTCCATTAGTGGTAGCCTAGAACCCACTGCAGAACTCTACATGTTTCACGCAACCCACATAACTTGGTGGTCACTATCTCCAAACAAAAGTGCCGATCTTAGCGGGAGGTTTTTTGAGTGTAAGGGGAATGGCGGGTGGCCTGCTGCGCGATATGGTCACGCTGCTGCCGTCGTACCGGGCCATCCCCATGGGGCGTTTCTCATCTTGGGGGGAGCTATGAAAGTTGGAATTGAGTGCTCTTCACAACGCACTAATGCCTTAGTTGATTCAGGCCGTTGCGCCCACAGTGAACTTCTTTGGGCGTATTACCCAGCCCTCGGTTTCTGGCAAAACATTAGTGTTCCGCTGGGCGTCCCACTGACGCGGCGGGCCTTCGCATCATTGCAAGTGTCGCAACTCTCAAGTGCCTCATGCTCCTTGTATGACGTTGTTCTTGACGGAGGGTGTGACGCGGCCCATGTTGAAACTTGGCTGCAGCGGCGGCGTTCTAAAAAGGATGAGCAAACTTTATTGAAGAAGAATCTAAATGGGTTACTTGGCGTTGTTTCTGCCTTCGTAAGCGCTCCATCATTAGGCACCGCGTGGATAACATTGAGGGAGGAGTGCAAGCAGCACATCCCCATGACACCCGCGGTAGACGCATTATGCGAGTAGCAATTTATGTGCAACGGCAGTGCGGTAGGACATCAGCACGCCTATATACATATATAGAGAAAAAGTGAGTGGTTTATCCTCTGACCATAGATAACACGTGCCGTTTGTTTGTTTGATACATTTTGCTTTACAACTTGAATCACTTTCTTTTAACTTCGTTAATATATATATATATATATATGCGATTCCAGGGTATGGCTTTCGTGCGTCTTTTTCCAGTAGTTTGCTCCGCCAGGAAAAGGAAGCGGGGCGCAACTTCTTGGTGTAAGTTGTTACAAATTATACAATTTTTGAGGGACGTATGTATTATGTTTCGTGTTCAAGGAATCGTGATGGCTTTTCACTCAGTGCAAACTATATTTGTTCTCTCTCCTTCTTCTGTTTTTTTCTTTGAGGGGTGAGGTGGTGTGTGCGTGTGTGGAGTTATTAGTTGGTTATAGCGAGTTAATTTTGCCACAAGAAGAAGGGCTAGCGCTGATTCTCAACCTACCGATACCCGACGCCGGTAACCTTCCGTAACTGCACGGAAGAGTGGAGGCGAGAAGAAAGGGAGGCATAGTTTTCACTTTTGTGAGTGTGTTGGACAACACAGCGCCAGTGAGTGAGTTGAAGGCAGGCCGTTCATCCTTCCTTCTCATTTGTTTGCCCTGCGCAGGCGCAAGGGACGCCGCGCATTTATCGGGATATATATATATATATATATATATATATATATTCGCTGGGTATAACTGGTATACGTGTATTTTAGTTGCTTTGGGGATGCGCTGCACAATGTCTTCGCCCCTTTTCCGACTCACTCGACTAAGCGTTGTCATAACCATTGCTTTTTTCCGGAATGTACATGCCGAAGAGGAGGATGATTACTATCGAGTTCTTGGGCTTGATGCGGAGCACGAAGACGTGAGTGAGCGTGATATCAAATCAGCATGGCGTAAACTCTCAAAGAAGCACCACCCTGACGTGGCGGGGGAATCGCAGCGCGTCATGTACCAACGTATTCAGCGCGCGTACGAAGTGCTTGGAGACCGCAGGAGGCGAAAGATATATGATATACTTGGTACCGAGGGGTTGAAGAAGTATGAAAAACCCCAAGAACAGGGAAGACATCAGAGCATCTTTGATACATTTTTCTCCTTTATTGGCGGAGAATCAGGTGGTAACGCAGACCGTGGGTCCGATGAAGAGTTGATGTTGCTTGTGACCCTTGAAGACATGTATAAGGGTGCCGCCCACACCGCTAAGTTACCGCGCATAAAAATATGTCGCAAATGCCGTGGCACAGGAGCACGAAGCAAAGACGACTACGTTAAGTGTCCCCACTGCGGGGGCGGTGGGCGCGTTGTTCGGAGAGTCCAAATTGCACCGGGATTCATACAACAAATTGAACAGGTATGTGGGCAGTGTGGTGGTGGTGGCCGCGTTGTTAGGAGAAAGTGCCCCGTCTGTGGTGGGCATCGGCTAGTTCGCGGCAGCTCCTCAGTGAGCATTGATATTGAGCAAGGCACGCCCAATGGGTACAAAATGACGTATGAAATGGAGGCTGACCAGCAACCAAATAAAATGCCAGGTGACCTTATTTTTACAATAGTAACCATTCCACATCCTGAGTTTGCGCGCATGAGCAGCGGCAAGGAGGGCGTTCCCGACGACCTTTCAACGGCAGTGGAACTCACGCTTAAAGAGGCCTTGTTGGGATTTAACAAAACACTGAAGCACCTTGATGGTCGCGTGTTGTCGTTGGTAGAGACGGGTGTCACCAAGTTTGGACAAATCCGCAAATATGCGGGTGAAGGGATGCCACGCCATCATGTGCCGTCGGAGCGGGGGAATCTTCTGGTGCTGTACACGGTGGAGCTCCCAAAGATTCTTACGGAGGAACAGAGAAAGGCTATTGAAAGGGCACTCGACTGAAGGGAGTGAAGTTGGGGAAAGAGAAGAGCAATATAAGTGAGGACTTACAAAATTGCACTTGCACCAATGCACGTTTGCGCCCACTTGTACGCACTCGCTACAGTATATGTTATGTGTGTGTATGCGTTTGTGTGTCAGGGGGGAAGGTCATTACCGTGACATGAAAAGTATTGAAATGTGTAGGTAGCTTTACCTTCACATGCACTCACATTGCAATAACTGCTGGTATTCTCCGTTTGCCTTTCCCATCTGTATGTTGGTGCTTCTTCTTATTGGCGTTTCCGTTTGTTAATTTACTTGCATTAGATGTGTTGCCACCTTCCGCGCACAAATTTGCGGAGTATATAGGAAGGTAGCGGTTGTGGCACCAGACAATCCACACGATTTTTCCTGGTTTTGTCGGCTATAATAGAGGGCAATTTCAAATACTAAAATCAGATCCACAGAACTAAGTTCCAAAAGAAGGAGGGGACGGAGACGGGAATTTCGTTTCTACAA
>NW_027124280.1:32973-33441 GCF_001457755.1 Trypanosoma equiperdum | reverse complement strand
TTTTTTTTTTTTTTAACCCCCCCCTTTTCCCCCTTTTTGTTTAATTTTCACCTTTCCCCCCCCTTCATTTTCTATGTTTATATATATTTATTTATATAATCTTTCTTTTAAAAAAAAATACTTTTAAAGGAAGAAGTGAAACAACAAAAACAACAAAAGGAAAAAAAAAACTATCAATCTTCGTGTCGCTTTTGTATTCCGTTTGACATCACCTGGTTTCCTTTTTGTTTTTTTTCTGTTTTGTTTGGTTTTGCTTTACTCTTTTGTTGTTTTTTTATTTTTATTTTGTTTCTTTCACTTTGTGCACCGCGTGTTTTGCAAATGCACGTAAATATGAATCTATATATATATATATATGAATGAAATTTTGATTGGGTTTGCTTCAATGTGTAAGTGAATATTCCCCTCCTTTTCTTTTTTTTTTGAAGGATATGAGAAGCGGGAGGAGGGGAAAAAAAGGGATTCGGA
>NW_027124280.1:31925-32943 GCF_001457755.1 Trypanosoma equiperdum | reverse complement strand
AAAAAAAAAAAAAAAGGGACAAGAAACAGATCATATAAAAAGAAATGACTTTAAACAATTGTACAAAATAAAATAAAGCAAACCCATCGAAAGATTTCATGTATAATTATTAGGAAATGAGATTCTTAAAGGAATAGTTTTTAAGTACGTGCAGTGAAAAAAGGAAAAAAAACAAAGAAACAAAGAACAATTTCCCCCCATTTGTTTGTTTGACATTGATAATAATTTGTTAGTGAGTGCTCTGTATGTAAAAAATAAATTAATAAATATCTATCTATATATATATATATATATATTGAGGTACTTTCGTTTTCATTTTTTCTTTTGAGATGCGGAGAAGAAAAAAAAAAGAAAGTGAAACTAAACATGAAAAGTTTCAGGAAGGAAAAGTGAAACGAGGGAAGAAATCGAAAAAGAACAATGTGTAACACTAGTAACGGTGAATGACGTCATTTTTTTTTTAATTCTGCTAAAGAAGGGGAGAAGGTGCCAAATTTTCAACAATTTTTGTGTCTTTTTTTTTTTTCAAAATTTTCGGAACCATTGTCGCCTCTACCACGTGATTTGATACAACCGGAATCTTTAGTACATTTATATTTACAGTATTATTCGTATTTATAACTAAATAAATAAATAAGTATATATACATATATATAAGTATATCTTTCGGTTTGGTTTCGTATTTTGCGCCCGCGTTCTGTATATTCATTTGTATTATATTTTGCACCTTATCTGGTTGCAATGGTTCTTTTAAACCAACGACAAAACACGCGAACACAAATAAGCACGCTCAGGCCAACACACAAATACGTATCTGAAAAGTTTCTATCACACGTTTTTATTGGGTAATGCGGTTTTATGTTGTTTTCTTTTTTTTTGTTTTTGCTTTCCTTTATATCTTTTTCTTGTTCCTTCGTTTGTCGTTGTTTCCCTTTTTTTCTTTTTTTTCTTTTTTTTTGGTTTTTATTTCTGCTTTCTGTTTTACTTTCCTTCCCGTTGGAGGAGGATATTGGAGTCT
>NW_027124280.1:31741-31915 GCF_001457755.1 Trypanosoma equiperdum | reverse complement strand
GTGTGCTCATGGCTCCTTTCTTTTTTTTTTTATTTTGCCTGAAGACATGCCAATGACTTGCATATTGCACGTATCTTGTCTCTCTGTTTCTTTCTACTTGTTACCTCACACTTGAAATATCTCGTTCCCCTTAAAACTCTCTCCATTTCAGTGATCGTGACAAACAAGTGCACA
>NW_027124280.1:14087-31730 GCF_001457755.1 Trypanosoma equiperdum | reverse complement strand
TGTGTGTGTGTGTGTATGTGCGTGTGTGTTTGTGTACGTGTGCATTTGTTTGTCTATCTGATTTTCATCTACTTGTGGCTCTTACTTGTGTAGACTTGTTGCTTTTTCCCCCCCCCTCTATTCTTTCCCATACGTTAACGGACACATGTGTAAAAACACTTATTTATTTAATGCGACATTAACACTTACAAGCTATAGAGGGGGAGGAAGAAGAATTAAATATTTGAAAAGGGCACATGGAGCTCAGGCAATGGGTGGAGAGCCGATATCGACACCCCGTTGTGGTGGTGTTGGCCAGTCGAACCGCAGACGAAGCGGCCCGGCGAAATGGAATGGATTTAATTAACATGATTCGCCCTTTTGCCGTGTATGATGGGGATCTTTTCGCTCGTCTTACAGATCGTGCAGATGCCACTCTTGTGCGTAACTTTGGAGTGCGCTTGACTCGGGCCCAATGCGTACGTGAGGTGGGAGAAACGACTCTCTTACATCATCTTCGTGACCTGCTCTGTGGTCAGTCGGAAGTGGAACTGGCACTTGGAGAGCAACTTGATCGAGCACTGCAATGTTTAATGAAGAAAGGAGGTGGTGTATTAACTGACACTCGAGTGTCAGCAGAACTCGGGTCGACTCTGTTGGAGCGGTCACATCCCGATTGGCACCGACAGTTCGTTCAGAATTACGTCTATTCGGTGCGTTGTAGCCACTTTGATACAACCGATCACCCAGTGGGGTTTATTTATGCGGCCAGTACAAACGCGTCAGGGGGAGTGGAGGGTATTTTGAAGGAATTTAATGAGTTAAAGAGGGGACAGGAAATTGGAGAGATTTGGCGTAACATGCCTTGTATGGAGGAGGAAATGCATAGTCATTTCTTGCTGTTGCATGATGTGACTGAAGGCCCTGGTATGGACGAAGTCAATCGGATGTTTGCTGCTGTGCAGTCAAGCTTGGGACACGCGAACTGTGCGCTTGTCAAGCTAAATTCCATTAGCAACCCACAAAATGTGAAAAATATGGACCCGTCAGTATGGACCGATGCAAATCCATCCTTCATGGATGTTCCCTCTGATACAGCGTGCCGCGCCGTTCGTTATTCGCAGCAGCTTGAAAGCCGCAGCGGCTCACCTGCGAGTGCAGGTGGTGGTGGCGATAGCGCCAGTAGTCGTGTTGCTGCAGAGCCATTGCTCTTCCCACGCGTTCAAGCAATGTTTGGCAAGTGGCCCGATGGCACGGCGAAAGTGACTGGTTGTTACTTGAGTCCTGAAAATGTAAGGGACTTGCGTGCCGTTATGCATCACTATCTTTCACAGTGTCTTTTTACTTTCATTGAGCGGAAGCTACGTTCTCTCAACACAACAGTGAATGAGAGGCGGACGACAACTCTTGGAAAAATGGCAGCATGGTTTCGAAACAAGAATGAGGTTAATAAATCAAAAACAGAGAGTTGGGTGGCCGCACGTGGCAACTCTCGTGCGATGTATCTTGCAGGATCACTGGAAATGCAGATGCGTCGGGCGGCAGATCTCTCACTTGCGTTGGCGGATTATGATGCAGCGGCAAATTTCTACCGTCTCTGTCGTGCAGAAGCACTTGCTACTGTCGAAACGAGGGCATTTAACAAACCACTGATTGCAGCAGCCCAGGAAGGTATCGGTATATGTCATTTTCTTCAGGGGCGGCTGCTGCCTTCGAGCCTAACGCCGTGGAGGGCTGGCGGAACATCCTCAAAAAACAACAGTGATTGCCGATTAGAGGTTGCAATGAACGATTATGATGCGTGTGAAATGAATGTGTATTCCCTGCGGGTGGCATTACTCTTATACGAGTTCTGTCGGACGCGAACGCCACCCTTGGTGGACCGTACGACAGCGCTGTTGCTTCATGTCCAACATCGCGGTATGGTCGGTCGTAGCAAGCTCCAGATTGCCGTTTTACAAGAATTGCTGGCGGCTAATGCACTCTTCTTAAATCCACCGCAATGTGCAGGAATGAGAATAAAAGCATCTTTGCCTAATAATTTTCCTGTGCATGCACACGTGCGTACCTACATGAAATACTGTATCGCTGCTGGAGACGCGTACTGCAGCGAAGATATGTTTCAAAGTGCCCTACGCTGCTACCTGCGTGCATTATTTGTGTATGGTAGCGTCGGGCGCTGCGGAAGCTGGCCGCACATCTGTGAGCATCTCTTCATGGGGCTCTCTCAACTATATCACCAACTCGAGAATCCCGTCCGCGCCATAGCGATGATGGCTGTCGCTGTTCTCCTTGGCACTCCCAAATACAGCAACCCAAAAACTGCACTTAGCAGTTTGAAGACTTTTCTGGAGAAACAGCAGGAGGTGGTGGGAGAACTTGGAATTGGCGTCTGCCCTCATATGGTAGTACCTGCCATTGTAGAAAATACGGTTCGAATTAGCGTCAATCAGTACCATTGTGATGAGATAACGACACAGCAGCAGTGCCAGTTGGGTGGCGAGGCTGTGGAAACTGAATGGCAGAAAGTGGAGGACAAACTGCGCTCACATTACAAGGACCAATTAACGGGTTCTCCGATAGGAACAAGGCAGTGGGGTGCGGAATTGTCGAAGTTTCGACAAAGTAGTAAGAGAGATGGGAGTGGCAAGAAGAGCATGCGTCGCTATACGGTGAACCAAGAGGAGTCACTTCAGGTTAGTGTCAAACTGAGAAATCCTATTGGAAGCCACCTTACCGTGGAAAATATGTGTCTTTTATTTGTTTCGAGGGATGAACCTGCAAAACTCTGTAGGAGTTCTGAGTCACAGACGATCGAGTTTGCGGCGGGGGCTTCTAGGACTATAACACTCAACTTTACTCCACAGGCCGAGGGAACTTATGTTATAGTCGGTTTTGCTTGGGAGGTTATGAGTTCGTTGGGCCATTACTATTTTGCAACTGAGGGTGCTAGCGGTGCTGCAAGCACAGAAGGCAACACCAGTAGTTCTAACAATCTTGGGGGATATGTCGCTGGTATGGGTGGTGGCTTGTTACTTGAGCACGCTATGAACAACGCAACACCGGAGGTGGAGTCACCCGCAAACATAGAAATTGTTGTTGGACCACCCCAGGCGTGGGTTACCATGCGGTTAGAACCCGAGCTTCCTTCTGTTTTGCGGGATGGAGAGTATTTTCACACGTTCGTTGTGGTAACAAATAATAGCACACATGCGGAAGCACACAACGTTACACTTCAGCGTAGCGCAACAAACGCACAAGTGCTGTGGTTTGAAGATTTTGGTTTGGAGCGAAATATCGAAGCCGAGGCAACCTTCAATGTTGCCCAGGTGCTACATCCCAAAGAAAGTGTGTCTATTTCGCTGACAGTTCGAGGCCAACTTGGCCATGGAGCCTCTCCTCGCTGTCGAAACAACATTTTCTTGCTTGTGGGATATCTGGGAGGGCCTTCAACGACTCCAGGTCGGCAGGACGTGAAGGCGACTCCTATATCCCCAACTCCGTCCAACGCCACGGTGCCGTATGTGCGACTCCATCGTTTTGTGCGACTCATTGCAGTTAAACGGACGATTATCCTCTCGTCATTTGTTCTGGAACCAGTTAACTTGGCCTCAGCGACGTCTGCCTTGCAACTGACGGTGGCAAACGTTTCAGATACCGCTGAGCAGCCGCTACGCGTTGTGCGGATGACAGCGATTCACAGACCGCGGTGGTACGTTGCGGCAATCCACACGGGCGCGTTACTTGAAAATGATGCCGCCGGATTGGTTGTGCCCAGTGGTGGATCGTTTTGTTTACCACTCAGTGTCGCAGATAAGGCTACATTATCGAGAGGAAAGGCGGGTTTAGGTTCTGCTGTTGGTAGTGACGGTGTTGCTGATACTGCTCCTGATGCCCAGCCAACCGCATTTACGGAAGAGGAGTACATTTCCCTCACTGTGACCCTTCCATCCCCGGATAAATGTGCTCAAGTGGAGTCAAAGATATCGAGCAGCGTCATAGGATCGGCAATGAGCACCTACTTTATGCGAACAAGTATTCGCGGATCCGGAACCCTCGGTGAAATCGCTGCAAACGATGGTTTTGTTTTCTACGCAGACAAGGGGCCAGACGGTGATCAACAGAAGGTGCCACGTGTAGACCCTGTGACACAAGTGGCCATTGGCGAACCCTTCACTCCCATATGTGTAGCAGTGGCTTGGATGCTGCAAGACGGCTCAGGCAGGTGTGGACAACTGTTCCACTTCGTAGACCCTGTCAGTTATCTTATCTCGGGTGGGCCACTGAGCAGCAAGGCTTATGAGTTGCAGCAAGAGGAACTTTGTGAAGCTCTAGTGGAGAATCGTTCGCTTCATCCACGGCAAGCGGCTTTGCTTTACCACGTGGAGGCACCTCATAGCGTGGAGTCTACCAAGGAACTTCCAGATGCGGCACTCATTCCAATTACGGTGCATTGTCGCTCACTCTCCGCGCACGTACTTCTTGTTACGCTAAAAGCGAAAACTATGCCGGCGGCCGGCATTGACAGGTCTGACTCACCTTCCCTATTGTCACCAACGTTAATGACCTTTGTTGGCAAAACATCGTACAGTTTCCTCCTTCTTCCACATCAGAACCACGCTGTGAAGTTTACCGCGTATGTCTTTCAATCAGGTTTGGTGCAGTGCAACGCCTTCCATGTGAGCGCTATGGCATTGCGGTTGTGCTCAGCTGGTGTCGACACCTCAAGGTGGAAATCGGGTATGTCGGAGGCAGCGATGATAAGATCCCTTCGCTATTCCTCATCTTCAACCACATCTCTGCGGCAAGCGGAATCTTTCCTGGGTGAATTGAACAGTGGTAGTAACAGCGACATCACAGAACTTCCTGCGTCCATGAGGTGCGATGTGCAGACGTCTGTCTTTGGGTATGCTGCTGCGGCTATCGCACGTGTCTCTCTTGCATCATACTCACCGGAAGCTGTGAAGGCCGCGGCCGCCGCGGCATCCGCTCGTATGAAAGAGTACCGTGATGACTTGAAAAGGTACGAGGAGTCTTGCAAGAGTTTCGAGCATCGCCGTTCTGCGCTTTCCGCCTCAGGCCGCGTGCCAAACTCTGCGCATGCTACGTACCACCCCGCTGCACGCCTTCTTTGTGAAGGTGCGGGGAACTGATCGGAAGTGATTTCTCAGTCAACGCCATGAATATGTGAAGGGTAAGCTTGTCTGGCACGGGGCTGTTGGGAGCGGTGCGTATGCACGTCATAAAGCGGGAAGGGGAACTGAAGCGAAGATGGATGGGGGAATCACTTGACGGCACAGATGTTGTGTCACTCATTCAACTGCAATGCAATTTGCGCGAAGGTGGGAAGACCATAGTCGACTAGTAAGGCACCTGAAGTTTTCCTTCCTTTTTCCTTCTGTACCTTGCTTTTCCTCCATTTTACCTAGACGCGCCAACAGAAGTTAGTAATGGAGAAGGAGGAGAGGAAGAAAAGTGTTGCTCCTCTCGTCATGAACATGCGGCGGGAGTGTTCACGCAAATTTCTCCCCCCTCCCTCCACTTTACCTGCTGAGTGAGAGCTCGTGTACCATAGGGGGGGGGGAAAGACCGAGAATTGGCCAGCATATGCGTCACTCGGACACCAACTCAGTTTTCTAGGGCGCACATTCTTTAGTTGTTTTCGTTATTACGTTTCTCCTCTCCTGTCACTTCCCATTCTTTTTATCGCCGTTGCAAAGGTTATGCCTCTTGCATGTCACCAAACTGCTCAGCATTTCGCTTGTTTTTTTGCTTACGCATGCGTTGGTGTCCAACTTGTTTGTTCTTTCTTTTTACTTCGTGCAGCCCCTCTTCTTTCCTTTCGCTGTGTTTTCACACCGTTGAAAGCTTTGACTTTATATGACCGCACTCAAACCGATGCAAATCCAACGTAAGTGCGAAGGCACGAAGAAAATTCTAAAAAAAAATGATGTGTTCGTATCTTGGTTACGCACTTTTTCCTTGGTGAATCTCTCTTACGCGTATGCACGTGTGTATCCATTGTAAGACACTTCTGCTGGAACTGCTCCTTTCCTAATGCACACACACACACACACATATATATATATATATATATATATATATATATGCAAAGACACGTATAAATGTTTATGTATACATGAATGTGTTCTTGCATGTGGATTGTTAGCTTTATATCGTTTCCTTGCACCTGACTGTCATGCTCTTCGTCTCCCTTGGTGCTTTCACTTTCTTTATTTCTTTCTCCGTCACACTCGGGTATCAGTCCGCCCCTTACGGTTGGTGGCTTGGTTAAGCACAGCAGCTCGTGCGTGAGACTGCCGGGCACCGTGCCTCCTCACGTAGGGGCACCATTTTATTCCCCCCGCCTTGCACTGCTTTACAGTTGGTTGCGTATAAGATCAACAATAGTGGTTGAAAGGAAATTGAATTAGTTGAATTCGGTGGAACATTAACTGTTTGCGCGTGTACATTTCAAGCATATATATATATTTGTATACGCGCCCATCCACGTATCCACTTGGAAGAGTGGATGCAACCAACGCGAAGATGCGACGATGGTTGCAACAAACGACGGCGTGATGAGGAGCACGAAAGTTATAGGGACAGTGACACCAGCAGTGGAGGGAGGGACTGGCGGTTTGACAGTAATAGCAGGGCCCGGCATCTAACGCGTTCATCCAACTCGGAATCCTCAAGCCCATCTTCATACAGTTCACACTCTTCCACTTCTAGTGGGAGTTCCAGCTCCCGTTCCACATCAACACGGGACAAGCATTACCCAAAATTCACCGAGGAATACGCGGAGCGGTTTAAATATGATGAGGAACCATTCATTTGTGTGGATTATGGCATTGTCTCGTCACAAGGCCAAGAGAGGCACCAGATGGTCAGGAGGCTACCCCCGCTTGTGCCCTTGGAGGCCTCGCCGCTGCCGAGGCTGGAAGGACACACTCCAAATTTAGTTCTTTACGGAAAATACTTTTTCATACGGGCGCTTGGTGAGGGAACTTTTTCTAAGGTGGCCCTCTGTAGTAAACGCGGCACCGGTGAACTCTACGCGCTAAAAATATTTCGGGATGAGGGGACGTACAGACGCGCGTGCTTGGATGAGATAAAAGTACTTCTTGCCCTGAGTCGTCCCGCCGGGGAGAGCTGCGGGAGGCGGCGCATGGGAAGGAGCAGTAGTAGCGAACGGACTTACAGTGCTGTAAGTGCACGCAGGAGAAGTGGCAGGACGGCAGAAAAGTGTTTGTTGGAAGATTTAAGGCATATGTGTGCGACTGCCGCCACTTCATACCAAGGGAAAATAGGACGCTTTAATCCTCCTGTAGAGTTCATACCGCACTATAACCACCACGCGATTGTACTCCCCGTGCTTGGTGTTTCATTGTTAGAGGTACTTGCCTGCATTCGTAAGGAACTCAACAGATCCGTTGGAAAGGGGTTGGAAGGAAAACAAAGTGAGAGCGGCTCCGGTACATGCAGCAGAAGTAGTGGTAGTGATGATTGCAGGACTGGAGCTCTCGAGAAACTCCGGGGGATGTCGGAGAGGTCGGTTGAGGTTACTCACAGAGGGATGCCGCTGGAGTTGGTTCGTGCAGTCGTATATAATATCCTTCTTTTCCTGCGTCACGCGCACCAGCGGGGTATTGTGCACACCGACCTGAAGCCGGAAAATGTTCTTTTTGAATATAGTGACACACTTCCAACCCGGATGAAGATTAAGAAGTTTGAATACAAATACGAATCACCCGATGAAGGAGATGTGCACTCAAGCAGGGCTTATGAAACGGCACAGCCGACAATTCAAGAGGAGGTGCTCGCAGAGGTGGACGTTCCACTTCCTGCTGTTAATACGGTACGTGTTATTGATGTCGGTTCCGCAGAGTTTCTCTCCAAGTGCACTGCCGTGAGTAAATTGGACAATGTGACACCCGCCTTTTATCACCGCATTCACACCACACATTATCGAAGCGTAGAAGTGTTACTTGGACTTGGATGGACAACTTCTGCAGACATGTGGTCTCTTGGTTGCATGATTCCGGAGTTAGTGACTGGAAGCTGTATGTTTATGCCGCGCTGTGATATTGAGCACTTGGCGCTACTGCAGCATATCATTGGCCCGTTTGACTCCGTTGAGGGGGCAATATCGAACAAAGGGGATCAGGGAAGAAATAATGAAGTTTTGAACAAGACTATCGTGGAGCGTGTATTTTCTCTAGGGTCTCGCTTTGATAAATTCTTTGATAAACACACCATGAAATTGGCATGGCCAGATCCGAACGATTGTATAACACCTCCGTCGTCAGCATCATCATCTCAGCAGAGTCGATACAATGATACAATAGAAGATATTTATTATGTGGCCTCACGTCCAAAACTCCGAGAGGTTCTGGGGCCCTTTCCAAAACTACTTGATCTTTGTGAACGCATGTTGGACTACGATCCGCTTAGGCGAATAACGGCAGAGGAAGCGCTGAGTCATCCTTTTTTTACTTCACCTGTTTAGTACAGGGAGGGGGGAATACCGAATAACTGTCGCGCACTTGCAGCGGCAAGAGGCGAATTATTGTATCAGCATGTTTGTAAAGGATAAAGAAGAGGATATAAAAGTGAGCACATGGTAGTTGTGTCACTACAGAATTAATCCAGTGGGTTTGTTTGTATGTTTGTATATGTATGTTCATATATATTCATATATATATATATGTAAACGTGTATATATTTTTTTGTCGAGCTCTTCGTCCACTTTCGTTTGTTACCGTCTTTGGTCTCTGTCGCGCCGCCACTTCAGGACGAAATGAGGATTTCCGTTGATTGAAGTTGTTGCTTTTTTTTGGGGGGGGGTGCCGGCGTGTTTTGTGGCTTCCCAATAAAAGAGGGACCGTTGCTTGCTCTTCTTTTTATTTTTATTTACCTTCGTGACTGCTTCGTTTCCTCTTTCGACTTTTCTTCCGTTTTTGCTGCATATTTGTAAGACACTCCGAGCACGGCATCCCATGAGATGTCATCCATATATGCCTCACAAATATGTATGTATATATATATATATATATATGTTAATATATACATATAAATATATTAAGGTATACACATGTGTCAATATTAGGTTTAAGGAAGAGGTGAAACAAAAAAAAGATAACGGTGGATGCAGTGGGAATCGGGTAAGTGAAACGGAGCGTCACGAAATGACACGAAAAGACAAATTTGTAATTAGTTTGACTTTCTCTTTGTACACAATATTACCGATAATTTGTTTTCTTTTTCACCTATGCGACTCTCCAAAACAACATCGGTTTTATTTCCTCTCTTTGGCTAACATATACGCGTGGGTGGAAGCGGCACTGCATCTTTTTCTTTTTGCCCTTCTGTACCTGTTTGCTCGCTTGTATGCTTGTGTGTGTTTATGTGTTTTTTCCTTTTACTCTTTGTGAGCGTCCTGTTGCGGATTTATGACGCCTTTTTGTTGCGGTAAGAAAAAAGAGGGAAAGTGATAAAGCGACACGGATTGCTCTCTCTATCTCTCTCTCTCTCTCTTTCTCTCTCTTTTTTTTTCCTCTACTCCCTCTGTGATTTAACTTATTGTTAGTGCTTGTTTATTCATTTATTTATTTCTGACCCCATACCGACGCGTACCGAATATCAAGTGATAGGGTGAAGGCTCTTTGGCCACTCAAAACAGGGTAGAACTTCATTTGATGACCTTTATTACCTTTGGTGAACCCCCTCAAACCCTTTCATCATATTGTTTAGTTGTTGTAGGACTGTTGTTTTTCTTTTTTCGTGACATATTTATTATTATTTCCCTTGTCATAATATTGTTGTCAATACTGCTGTCATTTCCGCTGCTGATGTTATTATTTATCATTACTTCTGCTGCCGTTACAAATCCTATCTCTTGCTTTACTATACTTCTTTTAAACCCATATCACTTTCATAACTTATTGCTGCAGTTGCTCGTGTACGGCGGCTCACGGGCAAATTTATCTTTGGCGTGTTTCTTTAGGTGTTGTTTACATTTGTTTAATTGGCCCATTTGTTGCCCGAGAGTGAAGGAAGTTGGACCGTTGCAGCATTTGACGTGAGGGGAAAGTTGTAAAAACAACCCTCTCTCGCACATTTCTTTTATATACTTCTAGCGACACGGGTTGAATTAGTTACAGTTCTGAGCACATTTTTTTTTAAATATAAAAAATACAGATATGCAGCCACCTCAAACGAATCCGCAACTTGCAGGTATGGCCCAACGCGACGTTGTTGTGTTGGCGGAGCGACAACAGTTAATTTCCAACGAAGGATTTAATTATTGCATGCGCCGCTGCATTACGCATTACGGAGAAGACTCCATTCCTTATCACCCTGGTGAAAAGGCGTGTCTTGACCGCTGCGTGAATAAAATTCACAACGGTTTGGACCTCTCATGTACCATTCGGAAGGAATTTGAAGAAAAGATTAAGAAAGGAGATATGCCGTATCGTTGGATGAAAGAAGTTTTGTCGGAGAACGAATAGTAAACGTCGTTAAGCATTTTGCCTTCAACGTTTGGCCTACACATATGTTTCTATGACTGTACATTATATGAACTTGTGTTTTCGGCGAAAGCGTTCGGCGAAAGCTCCCGTACTTTTATGTAATCCCTGAGGTGCCGCATAACTTGCCCTGACCTTTTAATTTTTGGAGATGCTGCAGTTACGCCGTGACGGTAGAGGCCCTTAAGCGCGCAAAGCATGAAGGGATGCTGAAAGAGAACGGGCGAAGATGATATAAATGGCTCTTGTCGTTGTTTTGTCTACCTCGGTTTGGTTTTGTGTGTTTGTGTGTCAGAGAGAGAGAGAAGGGGAAAAGGAAGTTGTTACTGGGGAGCGAAGGGTATCGAAACGGTGACACAGGACACAAGTGAAGGCCCCCTGTTTGCGCATTTATACGATTTATTTTCTTTCCGGTACCTTTTTTTTTCTTTTTTGCTTTGTGACACACCGAAAAGTGCTTAGCCCCAGGCTTAGTGAAGCGCGCTCTCGATCAATCATTCAACCACATTCATGTACCATCGTGGCTACGGCGGGCATTACCGTGGCGGTAGAGGTGGCGGAAGGGGACACTCCCATTGGCATAACAATGCGCCAATGGAACGCGGTGGCCACATGCCTTCAAATAATGAGGGAGCTGCCATTTCCTCCGGTTCCACAGGGTTCTCACCACTAATGGATTTCTTTCATTCAGTAGAGGGACGCAATTACGGTGAACTGCGCTCCCTCACAAATGAGACGTACCAAATTTCCGAAAATGTGAGATGCACATTTTTGTCCATCCAGTCTGATCCTTTTGCCCCTGGCAGTCAGGTGCGCTTGGTGTGCCCGTGCACATTTTCTTTAGAGAAGGTGCTACAAACCACAGATTTGGCGGCGGCGAACCCGTGCCGACGCGTTGCCGCCGAAGATTTTATTCTTCGTTCCTTCCATGCTGGGTATCGTAACGGTATACCGCGCCGCACGAGTGGGGCTGTGCAGGTGCTTCGACCATCGCAGCACGTGCTGGAGCGTAGCACCGTTGGCCTTGTCAAGGCGCATCAACAGAAAAGCGGTATGCAGGCAGAAATCGAGATATTTGCTCGTGTAAAGCTACCGGGGCATGGTCGACGTATTGATGGGCATGGTGCTATCGACATATTTTACAATGAACTCGTCCCGCTCCTTGAACAATGCGTCGTCGGGCTGAACGAAGAAGATCTCCACCAACACGTCATATGCGTACATGACCAAGAGGTACTTCGCTCCAACCTTCTGGGCGCCGGGTATGTTGCCTTCGTTGCAAACGGTGCGATTCTTCCGCGTGATGCCGGTAACAGCGACAAGCCGTTGCGAGATAATGCGGTGCCATTTCAATCACCCAAATCACTTGAGTGCTCATTCACCCTACCACACAGTGGCAAAACAATCACTGGCATGGGCCTCCCACCGGGGCTTACCCTCATAGCGGGTGGCGGTTTTCACGGCAAGTCAACGCTTCTGCGCGCTCTGGAGGTGGGAATATATAACCACGTGCCTGATGACGGTCGGACCTATGTTGTGGTGGACCCAACAGCTGTTAAAATCCGTGCGGAGGACAGGCGCTCGGTTCACGGCGTGGATATTTCACCCTTCATCAACAATCTTCCTTTTGGGAAGACCACTAATTTCTTCGTAACAGCCGACGCCAGTGGGAGCACAAGTCAAGCAGCTAACATCATGGAGGCTTTGGAGTTGGGTTCGCAGTTACTATTACTCGACGAAGACACCTGTGCCACTAATCTAATGTACCGTGATGCGCTGATGCAAATGCTTGTTCCGCGGGCCCAGGAACCCATTACGCCTTTCGTGGAGCGCGTAGCAGATCTCTCACAGAATCACGGGGTTTCCTCCATCATGGTTATTGGCGGATCCGGACAGTATTTTCCACAGGCGCGTGTTGTGCTCGTCATGAATGCCTACCAGATCTCTGATTGCACAAAGGAAGCGAAAGAAATTGCCTCAAATTCCTCGTTGCCGGCACTAAACCCTCCAGGAGACACCGCCTCCGTGTTCATACCGGACGTGAACCGGTGTTTTGATCCTGACGGCTCCTTCACAACAGTGCGCCGTCGACGTGGCAGGGAAGGAACCAAAGTGAGTGGCATTGGTACAGAATCTATCCGATTCTCGGAGGAAACTATTGACCTTTCGATGGTGGAACAGATTGTTGAGGAGGGGCAAGTAAATGCAATAGCTCAGTGCCTCGCGTTGCTGTACGACGGGGAACCGCGGATTGTGCCTGAAATGACGACAAAGGGTGGTGCGCTAACGCAATTACCTTCTCCAGGTGGCGTGTGCGAGATTCAAAGAGGAAAGTTTAACTCTAATTTCTCCTCTATGATCGCTGGATGCTGCAGTCACCAGCATGACAAGCGACTTGAACTGCGAACACCCTCATGTTATCTACCTCGAGGGTTCACCTCAGCAACAAGGCACATAGAGATTGGTGCTGCCCTCAATCGTTTGCGTACACTCCGGACCGTTACTGCGAAAAGATGAAAGGATAAAGAGATGTGTGCACTGTCTCCATGATAATATTTATTGGTCCACTATGCGCTCACACGCACACACGTGCGTACACAGGTCTCTTATTTATTTGTGTACGTGATTGTGTGTTTGTGCGTATGTATGGATTTGTGTATAAATCTGTTCATTGGCTGCATCCGGGAAAAGTGGTACATTGTAATTTCTCCTAGCGGGGATTACGTGCGTCACTGCTGTTTTGATCTAGTGGCTTCCTATATGATATTGCGTTATTGTTTTGAGTTAAAGGAAGAGTTGGAGACGGAGTCGAGTAGTACCATTTACCGCAAATGTGTGTCCGTGTCCCCCGCAAAAGCAAACTAGCAGCAATACAATGCATTAACCTTTTTTCAATTGCCTCTGCAACGGTGTGTTTTGGATCAAAAATACATCCCTCGCCTAACGGTGGGTGTTGTGAGAGAAAAGGTGTAATGAGTGAACATGCCAACTTGGATAATGTTTGAAATAGTAATTAAAATAACGATTTAAGGGAACAGGGTTGATTAGTATATAAACGGAAGCATTTGTTTTGTTGCAATAAACTTCCTTTTTTCTCCGTCCCCCAATGTTAATTGAGTGTGGCGGTGCATTTCTTTCTCCACTAAAGTGTCCGCTTCGGGTTGCTACTATTTAAAGTTAGCAGCATCCTGTGATAAGGTAGCGAAGTGGAACCGAAGCACATCATTTCATATGGAAACGGTCCCTGAGTCGTTGAATGTTATCGATCCTTTTGGTGTATTGGATACACCGCTGGAAGCAAGAACATACATGACGGGAAGGCAATACATTCAACTCACATATCATTTGGGGGAAAAGCTCGGAATAAAGAACGTTGACCACTACTTCAATTTACCAGTGGGTAGTGAAGGTAGTGAAACGGAAGGCACAGCTGTGGAAGCAGAAATAAGTCCTAATGATGACATTAGTTGCCTACTTGATCAACTTGTTCAGAACGAGAGCAACAGTGACGATGTTTCTCAGTCGAATGTCACGTCCAGTTTCCTTTGCAACCCACCTTTGTGTGTTCACTTTGTACGTGAGGGAGCGATGAAGGCGATTGGGAATCCCAAATCGCTTCCGACAGTTGCCTGCAAAGCAGTTGGAGAGAAACTTCAAGGACCACCACATGTGCATTGCCTTTTCTGCCTGCAAACCGGCGATACTGGTGCGGATACGGATACTAACAGCCAAGGTCAACCCTATGTACAGGCAGCAGACCTTCGCCATTGCGTACAGGGTCACTTCACAGAACATATGAATAGGCGTAATGCATATCTAAACTTTTTGGAGGAAGGGGCCGCCACTCTGCCAGAGGCACGGCAGGAGCTTCTTGAATGTTCTGCGGATCGTGAGGGGCGGCACACGTGCTTTATTGCGTCTGCAGGGTCGGCTGCATGTCCTGTTGTTGTGTCGTACTGCGCGGCATGTGATCAAATGGCGCCACTGGCAACTTTCCTCGAAGAAGAGGATGAATGCACATCATGTGAGACTGTGGAGCAACGACCGAATCGTAGTGGAACGAGGAGTGTGGAAACTGTGGAGTTGATTCTCGCGCGGCTGCTGCTTGCCTGCGAGTTGCGGGTTATGTTGACGAAGGAACGAGGCGCGGAAGGCTCCGGAAACATCTCTCTCGTGCAAGAAGAGTCGTACATATTTATTGCAACTCCTTTTCTTTTCGGTGAGGAGGAGGAAGAATTATCTGAGGAATTTGAAACTGGTGCTGATCTGACACATAGTAGCGTGATTCTTCCGGCAGCCACTGTGGTTGAAACCGCAAAAGGACCCTGCCTATGCTTACTGAAAGAGGAAGGTGAAGAGTTGCTGCAGCTTTTGACTGAATTGCCACCGTATCGGATTAATCATGCGGTTGTTGGATTTGTTATGCAGTGGCAGAGTGCATCTGCTGCTGACGAGAGGATCACATGGGCTCTTGACCAAGGCAAGAGAAAAGGATACAAATTTGGGGTGCAAAGGCGATTAGTGTATGTGGAGGATACAGATGAGTGGGTTATTGCGCATGTGTTACACAATCCTGAGGTTTCGCCTTCGCACGGCCGCAGTGCCGTCGATAGCGAGCGCTCGTTCGGCGACGTTCGTACACGTGAATTGTGCACTATTACGAAGATGATACCGCTATCACTTATGGAACAATTCATACGTGGCGGACGCGGTGAAGATGATGGAGCAAAAAATAAATGTGAAGACAGGAGTATAAGTACCGACGTAGAAGTGGAGAACTGTCCATATGGAATGGAAGCACGGACGATTAACTACTTTGCTCAGATGACTGCGCTGGCAAAGGCTATGAGCTTGGCTACATCTTTCATGTGATGAAAGTCATTAACATGGCGGGGTGGGGAGACTGCAATTCAATAAGTGTTGTAAGGGGGTTCCCAACCGTCGCATCGAAAGTCGCTAAAGCTTTCCCATTCGTTTCCTTGCGAAAAAAAAAGAAAAATCGTGTTTGAACCTGTTCAGAGAGAAATAACATACTCGTTTTTTTTTCATTTTGCATGCCAAATGCAATGCGCGAAGTAGATATAATAGGGACAAAGTTAGGCAGTTCAAACAAGCGAGAAATATTACTGAAAAACTGAAATTGGGATACATCTTCTTGTCATTCCGTTTTCACCACCTTTTCTGTAGAACCATTCACAGCTGCGTATGAGTGGCCATTGGGAGGGGTATGGCACACCCACTATGAGTGAAGGTTCCATTAGCCCTTGTATCAGAAGCAGGAGCAACAGCAGAGGAGTTTTGGTTCGCAGTAACTCTCCGGGATGTGGTGAGCTTGCCATAGTTCCACCACAGTTTGAGCTTAAATTAGCAATGAAACAAAATGATCCATTCCTTTATAATTCTTGTCAATCATCATTTGGTCCCTTGTCCGTGCCCACGGTTTGCCCAACATGTCATCGGCCTCTCGCTGAAAATCAGATGGATGATGCACCGCCAACGGTGGGGGAGAGACAACTAACTCCACAATACTTCCGTGCACTTGCTGCGACTGTTACTCGTCGGCCGCTTTCCATATGTGACAGTCCATCACTTGAAGCTAAATTCCAGCAACGGTTGGCTGAACAGGGTTTGAAGAAATATGTCCCGGAAGATGAAATAAGAGGAAAAATGGGAGTTACAGAAGAAGAAGAGGACACGTGGGAACTACCCGATGAGGCACATGGAGCAACAGCGGTGTTTTCGTCGGCGTTAGATGAAAACAGCAGAAGGGGCGGCGGACCTGAAACGTCTCCTCCACGCGGTGATAATACCAGCGGTGACTGGGGGTATTATAAGCGTTACTTTAGAGAAATACAAAAACTAGGAAGCGGAACCTTTGGTGGAGTGTATCTGTGTCAGCATGTTATGGAAGGCGTGGGGTTGGGGTACTTTGCTTTAAAGAAAATTCCCGTAGGAGACAATACCAGTTACTTGCACAAAGTACTCAGTGAGGTGCGTATTCTCGAGGAAGTGAAACAACACCCAAACATGGTGGAGTATAAGCATAGCTGGGTAGATACCGCGCAAATAGCTGATTTTGGGCCACCCGTAAGATGCCTTTTTATTCTTATGGAATATGCCACTATAGGTTCCCTTGACTCGTACCTTGAGCGGCACGGATCGGCTCTGCCAACAATCGCCGTATGGTACTTCTTTTTGAGTGCCGTTGCGGGGACAGCGCATTTGCATCGAAAGAACATCATCCATCGGGACCTCAAGCCACAAAATTTACTGCTGACAGGTCGGTCGGAGGAGGTCCCACGTGTTCTTGTTAGCGACTTTGGCACTGCAACTTTACTTTCTGAGGTGTCATATGAACGCACGGGAGGAACGGGAACCGTAGAGTACATGGCACCAGAGTTATTTGAGTGTGTGCCGGGCACGAAAGAGTCATATATATATTCGCACACAAAAGCAACAGATGTGTGGTCACTCGGAATGATATTACACTATCTTGCCTTCGACGGTACGCTGCCGCTGCGCTTGTCTAATGGTGAAGTTGTATTGGAAGTGGAGAACCGTTCCCACTACGCTCGCCCTCCAGAGATGATTCAACTAATGCGCCTCATGCTTCATCGTAACCCAGCGAAGCGACCCACATGTGAGGAATTGTTAGAATCGACTGTAGTGCGAACAATTCAGCGTAGTTTCAAGAAGGCAAGTCTTTTTACCGATATATTACCTACTGCAGCCACGCTTCCGAAACGTCGGCGACCATCCGCTGTTCTGACAACACCGCTGCTGACACCTCGTGAAGGGAAAGACTCGCAAGCCAGACAACTTCGAGTTAATTGGGTCGCAAATAACACCGCAAAGGGTGAACTAGAAGAGAGGAAGCCAACACCTTGTTTGGATAGCGAAGTTGGAAATGAGCCACTGCCATTATTTTTGCCTAAAGCGGAAGTCCCCCTAATGCTTCAATATGAAACTCGTGGGTCACATGGAGAGACAACAGAGGGGGCGCAAGGGATGCAGAAACCACTGATGGTAGAATGTGGTGTGCAAACTGACTACGTAAAGATTGTGTACGAGTGAAAGGGAAACAAAAGGGAGAATCCAATTGGATTGTTATTACGGAAGTTAATTTCCATTC
>NW_027124280.1:10387-14070 GCF_001457755.1 Trypanosoma equiperdum | reverse complement strand
TTGTTGTTGTTGTTGTTTTCTAAAGTGTGTACAAACATACGATACCTCTTTTGTGCCACTGGACACAACCAACTCATGGCGCTCTCCTCAGCGCATTATGTCGCAGCCAGGATGCTGCTGCACCACATATCATTCCAGAACCTTGGAAGGGAAGGAAGGTGTATGTAAGTGCGGTATATTTTGTAGTGTGGTTGTGACGGTGATGTTTTGTTGTTTGTTTTTTATTTCCCTTTCTACTCTGTGAAACACTAAACACTTATTTTAAAAGAATGAGTTGAAAAGATTCCCATAACTGTATGGTACACACCTCTGATTATTGTTCTGGAGTGTGTTGATAGGCTGACCCAAAGTAGATATGTGTGAGTGGCGAAGGGAAGGGAATGGAGTGGAGTGAGATAAATAAATAAAAAAGAAGTGCGCTGAATGGATAAGCCAAAAGTTAGTCTATCCGTTTCTTGTTTTGTTTTCCCACCCTTTATACTATTTTGATGAATGCTTTACTTCACATACTTTTTTTAAAGAAAGACCTCACAAACTCAACAGAGCGCAGTAGTGAAGTGCGTCACTTTTTCGTTGTTGTTATTGTTGTTGAGGGTCCATGTACGATTGACCCTTATATTTCCTTTGTGGTGTTTACTTTCGTACTTTTTATTGTATATTATGCAAATACGGGGAATTCATCAGTGGATTGGGAGGAAAACGTCACGCGTTCACACACATTCTTTCCATCTTTTTTCTTTTTTTACATTCCATTTCAAACGCATGTGTTATTATTAGTTCGCGGCATCTTTTTCTCGTTTGTGAGTTCCTCCTTTTTTTTTTTGCTTTTCCTTTTTAAATATTTGCGCTCTCTCTCTCTTTTCCAGAACGGTTCTCCCTTATTTATTTTTTTGTTTTTTTTTGGTGTATCAAAACCACCATATATATATATATATATATATATATTCCTTCCTGAAGTTGTTAGTTGCGTGTGTGGTGACTGGTAGTAAAAGCTCAGTGACGTTACGCCTAGAACACAAATATGCCACACCTTCCTACTATGATAATAATGATAATAATTATTATTTTAATTTCTTTCTCCTACCTTTACCTTTACCTTTCTATTTTATTTTTTTTATTTTTTATTAAAACATGTACCTTTTGTCGCTGTGTTGATGCCCATGTAAGACTGCAACAGGTACACATCTCTGAAGCACCCACTCACATAAGGTAAGCCAAAGTGTATTTATTTGTTGTTTTCTCCTTTATTTACCATTTAAGTTTTTTTTTAAAAAAAAAACAATACAACGGACCTTTTTCAGGTCTGAAATATATTACGCACAAAACGAAACAAAAACATTTGACAGGTCGTTTTTGACGACAATCCCGGACATAAAGTTAGTTTGAGGGCGGGGGAAAAAAAAGAAAAAGAAAAGAAAAGGAGAAGGGGGCAACGGGAGCACGCCACAAAAAGGAGGGGGTGTGTGGTGTGCGTCTTTTTTTTTTTTTTTAAGTTGCAACGGTGGCCATTTCACTGGTAGCACATTTTGTGTTCGGCAACGCACCAAACTCCCACACTAAATTGAAAAAAAAAAGTTAGGTAGAATATTTTCCCCACAAAAAAGAATATAACATTTGAAATATTATTAGAGGGGAATGAAAAAGAATTGTAGCTTAATGTTGAGCGAGGACGTGCAGCAAAAGCGAAACTCGCATCAGGTGATTGCACTTTTTATTGATGTGATGCATGGTGACGTCGTGTTAAATGACACTGCATGCCGTTGTGTTGCAGATGCCATTGCTGCAGCCTACGAAATGCCTCTTCGTCATATTGTCGGACAAGATCCCGAACTTAGCGCTCCACTAAGAGGTGCCATTAACGTTTATATGGCCAAACGCGACTTACGCAGTGTGCCCGAAATTCTTTCCATGTCGAAAGATGCTGCCACTCAATATACGATGGTGGCTGAGGCCTTAAGCGTTCAGCCAATGACGGCTGACTTGGGAAAGGCGATGTTAGAGGAAGTTCTGTACTTAACTGAACATGTTGATCTACAACGCTTCGAACGACTAAAATCCATAATGAACTCCATTGTAATTAACCTAATGCGCCACGCAGCTACGGAGTTTCAGCAGGGGGGAAATGACGGGACTCAAGCGGTGTTTTGGTTATCGGTTTTGCGGTTCATATCAACACCGGATTCGGAGGACGGCGTAGAAGGGCAGAAGAAAGAAGAAGAAAGGAACAAAGTTTCAGAGGGAAAGTCGTCACCGGAAGTGATTGGAACGGAACCTTCCATACAACCCGCTATGACGCTCACGGAACAGGATTTACAATTGCAGCAGACTCGGTCTTTTCGTGGAAGAAGAACGACATCCCGTTCAGCTGAGAGAATAACGCCACCATCGAATGCAGAAGGTTCGCCACCACTTATTGAAACACCGACTCCATCACGTGGCACGGAGGAAAAAGAGTCACCCGAGTCGGAGGCATCCGGGTCAGTTCCGCGGAATAACAATAACAATAGCAACAACAACAATAATAATAATAACAATAATAATAGTAATACGCCACCAACGGTCGCGTTGGAAACAGAAGGCGTGTGTAGCTCTGTAGAGATGGAAAATGAACGACGGAATGTGCCCGTGAGTAGTGCCGGTTCCCCATTACAACAGAGGTGCACTTCAGAAGATAGATGCAAACCGCTCATTAGTCGCGACGCATGCACGAGAACTTATTTCCTGTGTCCCGAGACGAAACGTTATAAACCGCTTTGTCTTCGGGGGTTCTTTTCATAGTTTGTTTTTGTTTTTGTTTTTTTACTTTTTACTATTTTTATTTTAGGTTGTTTCTAAGCTATTACGGGCGGGCAATCGTATGATAGACGGTGGTTTGGTGGGGTTGGAACTGCGTTGCGACGCAGAGTATAAAAGTGGCGAAGCAGGTGTCTCTCTGTCTCTGTCTCTGTCTGGTTTTTTTTTTTTGTGTGTGTGTGCGTGTGCGTGCACCTGTGGAAAATAGTGTGATTGCAGAGGAAATAATATGAATACAAAAATGGAAATAAAAGGAAGGAACGAACAAGGAGGTTAATGGAAAGGACAAATATGATGTGATACATTCAATAGCAGTGGAAGCTTTAGATCCTGCGTCACAACTCCTTCAGCAAAAGCACACAGAGGTGTATGTGCGTTTATGTGTGTGCGTCTGTGCGTGCGTGTGCGAAAGAAGAAAAGAAAAGAATAAAAAAAGACATGTCTTCCATTTTGTTCCCTTCCCTTTCTCATCCTCTGTTGTGTCTTCATCCGCTACTGGGAGGAGGGGGAGGTGACACACAAGAAAAGAAAAGAATGAGGAAACTGAGATTTGGGAAGGGATGACAACTTAATGGGAGTTAGATATGGAATGTATCTTTTCCCCCTCTTTATCGTGTCCCAAAGCCTAAAGGAATTATATGCATGCAAATATGTTGTTTGTATATTTAGGGATATATATATATATATGCATACATGTACTGCTGATTCTTGTACATATTTTTTTTCTTTTTCTTTTGCTGTGTGCACATTATTCTTAGGGTATATTTCATCAAATAACAGAAGGGGTGTTGGCAAGTTGCCGTTGCGTTGTGTCGCCCATTAGCGCACACGCACAAACAAGGGGTGGAATACAAAAAAAAATACATAAAAACAACACCAAATACAATTAT
>NW_027124280.1:4999-10371 GCF_001457755.1 Trypanosoma equiperdum | reverse complement strand
TATATATATATATATATATATACGGTTGCCCATATGAGTTCAATGGAATTAGCGGATGTTGAAGAGGAGATTCCTTTAGAAATAGAAGATTATTCCTGCAATACATTCTTTGAGGAAGTTGTTAAAGAGATGGAACAGTACATTATAATGGAATTCCGCACGCATCCCGAATTGCAACGGTTTGCCTTGACTACGAATGCGGTGGGTGAAGGGAAGACCAGATGCACACGTGGAACTGATAATGATGATGACAACAGGGAGATGGTGTTGGGTCGCCGCTTCACCATCAACCGCAGGAGTGCTCGTGAAGCTTGGAGTGACAATGATGGGGAGGAGATTATGGTTGAAATTCACGTCCATAATTTCGAGCAGCAACAACAACAACAACAACACCCGATCGTTCGCCTATTTGCAGTTCCTGTGTTTTTTTTAGTGCGGAATACGGCCACATCTTTACATCACAGTTACAGCGAATCGTCCTTTTACCTTTCTCTCCTTGTCTGCGCTGTGAGTCGCGCTATGCGTGTCTCATTTTCACTTTACTTTGAGCGTGACCCACTGAGTCTCACATCGCCTTTTTATTATGCAAATGGAACAGTACCTTGCTTTGTTGCTGTCGGTGATCCGTCGCAACTGACATTTATGGGAGTGGCACCGCCTGCATTGGTGGATGCGTTCACTAGCAACGGAGGCGCTGCGTTGGATACCACACATGCCACATTGCACCAACTTTTTGTTCATCTGGTGGTGAAGTGTCGCTTTTGTTGCACCGCGTACCCGAGCACTCCCGATTGCTGTAGGAGAGTAATTGATTGCCTTGATGTTTTCCAACTACACCTTGGGAAACAAAGCCGCGTGCGAAGGGATACATTTGAAGGCATTTGTGTGTCGCTTCAACGTAAGTTTAAGTTGATGCCGCCTCGCCGCTTTTCCATGAATCCCGCACTACCCCGGATCACGTCCAGTGACATACGTCATGGTGAGCTTGCGTTGTCGTGGGGTGCTGCACTGGACAATGAAAACGATAATATTCTCCCGTCCACTATGCGAACGACTTTCCCTTTTGGCACAGGGACCGCACCATTACGTGGAATTTATTTCACGTTTCAGTGGAATCAGCTGCGGGATACGGAAGCGCGGGACGACGGAGCGCGCGCCTCCAACTTGAACCCATTCACACCTGAAGCCAAATATATGTTGGAAGACAAGTTAAATATTACAGCCGTAGCAATTCCCAAAGATGAATCCGACTTGAATCACGCATCTTGTAAGTATCTCTCAAAGTACTATGAAACAGTAATGCAATACATTTCTCAGGGTAGTGGATCGGAAAACTCTCCAAATATTACGGACGATATAATTGGTTTGGCGGATGATATCATGGACCGCTGCGGAGGTATGTGGAAGGACCGTAACTCACCCGTCAGTCCGCTGGCAATGTTTCCTGCATGTAAGGGAGAATTCAAATCGGATGTCCGCAATGTCTACTACCCCGGTTCATTATTATGTCGCTTTGCATGTGCCTGCGCACGTGATGTACACGATATTGATGGTGTACGTGCCTTGTGGAAAGTTATTGTGCAGCGTCTAAAAGCCCTTCTTGACGACAGCGAGGACAGGAAGGGGTCACTGCAGAAACTAATTGCCACCATTGGCATACCAGGTGTGGATGAAATTAATCACGGAATGCCTTTGATCATACAAAAGATGCAGTTGCTTGTCATATGTTCCAGGCGGATGCTAGAGAAAAACGCAACTGTGCCTGCTGATCAGCCCGCACAGGACGAATGGGGTTCCGCAAATGAACAAGGTTCACCAAAATTGGATGGGTCGCAAGGTGGTGTGGAAGACGTGATCCACCGCTCAAATGATAGTGAATTTTATGGACGTTGTACAAAAAGGGTCAAAAGACTTATTACAAATGGTGAGGTGCTTGTGGAACCGCAACCCCTTCCTGTTCCTCCCTATACAACTGATATCCTACTCGCAAAGAGTCAGGAGGAACGTGATCCACACTCGCACTCTGCCTCCTCTTCTCAGCACAGTCCCAGTTTGGTACTTAACGAGGGGCTGTTCAACGACATGTGTTTATTTCTTTATGTAAATCGATCCCATGAGGGACGGGTGGTCCGCTTTGCTGATTTTGTTCATTGGTACAGCCCGCGTGACTTTGTTTCTCCGCTACATTCACCCGCCACTGGAACCACTGAAACTGGTGGTCCAACTAAACCCGACTTTGAGGTTGATATAAATGACAGTGCTTATCTCTCTGAACGGATGCAACGCCGTGAGGACAATACATGGTGGCTATTGTGGGAGCAGGCCGCCCCCCGTTCCCCAGAGGAGATTATTGAGCAGTTGTTTGTGCCGGAAGAGCAGGCACATGATGTCGTGAACTGGATGGAAAGCGAGTTACAACTAGATATGCTCCTCTTGGAGACAGTGCAAGCCAATTTCAGTAACGCCCTCCATCCTTTACTTTCCCATCGCCACGTTGAAACCAACGAAGCGATTGCGGCTTATGTTATGCAGAAATCGGAGGAAGTTACGAGCAGCATAAAGGACTTGTTTTACAGCGACCCGCTATTTTCTAATGTTGAGACTCTTCGAACGACATACAGCACAGCAATACGCCGAGTTGAGGAGATTGAGACTAGCGTATGCGTGGCCATAGCCATCGAGCGAACGCTTTGTACGCTTGACGTCAATTGTCAGATGTTAACATCTCCAGTGACGAGAGGAGCTGTCACGGAAGAGGCTGATCATGAGGCTTTAAGGGAATTTATTGCAGCGCTCTCATCACCACAGGTACCAAAAAACAGCGACAGTACGTTAACTTCTCTTCGCTTGCGTACCGGCTCGCTCCGATGGGATGTATGGCATCGGTGTCGTGTCTTTGAGCGTTTTTCAGAAGATGAGCGCTCGCCCATTTCGACATACCTCCGCGCCACGTGTATGGCAGAGCGCCCATTAAATACAACACCGTGTTTTCAGCAAATGATCGCAGAAACAGACGAGGGAGGGACTTTCCGCGTTGCACTAACGCTGGCCGAGGAAGTACTTTAGTGTTTTTCTTTTCTTTTTTCTTTTTCTTTTTCTTTTTTTGTCTTGATTTGTTCAAATAGGATGATGTGGGAATGCATTTATTTTTATTTGGTTTTCTTTTTTTTTTCTATATAAAAAAAAAAATTCCCTGACTGCCGACACACCGGGCAGCAGTTCGAAGTGGAACTGTGAATATCTTCTGTGTAGTTTAATATTGCGATTCGTTACTTTTTATTATGGTTGCCATTATATACACATAACGCCGCACATATCTAGTCGTTCTGACATTAGTGATAAAAAGGTGTGTTGCTTCTTCATTAATCATATCTGCGACCGGCAACGCTCCCCTCACGTACGCTTTTATTTTACCTGCAAATATAATTGTGTGCGTTTACTCGTGTATGTGTACCGCAAGTCGTGTGGCATTTTCCTTTTTTTTCCCCCCTCCGTGTCTGCTATTAGCTTCAGCACTGACTACTAAACTGGTGCTTCATTCTTTTTTTTTTTAACCTTGGTACCACAACAAATAGCAAAGTATTTCTGTAGAGAACTGTGATGTGCATTATAAAGCCTACGATGACAAGTGTGAAGTTAACAGTGCATAAAATTTTTTGTTGCATCATCACGAATGATGAATTTCTGTCGCGTGATGCCTGAGACACAAGAAATAACTTTTTACTTTTTTAAAAAAAAATAAAGAACCATTTCCCCCTTCCCACCGCATAAACTGTGGCGCAACGAGTGCGGCTCTACACACACAAATGGGATGGATGGGAAGCCAAAATTTCTGTGTTTGATGCATGATTTCCGACTAATATCAGACTTTCTATTTCTTTCGTTAGCTCGCTACTAAAGATGCACGTATGAATCGTGTGCAACAAAGCGGCAGGTGCTGATGTCATTTGTTCGCATGGCCGCTAAGCGGTTTTTTATCCAACTTGTGTCTTCTTCCATCTGAGTGATGTGACCGTCCCTGAAGGAAGTTTTAAATGAACACCACTCACTCATGAGGTTTCCATTAGTTCCTTTCGTGTACGGGGCGGATTTTTCTTGGGTGCCGTTTTTCCCCCTTTTAGGTACGCTTCTTTTCATCGCAACTCAGTTTGCTTCTGGTCGCCTGAATTCCTATGTGATAACCATTATTCCCTTCAGCGGAGTTATTCATACCTTTCTTTCTTTTTTTGAAAAAAAAAAGAAATTGTGCACGTTGGCATTGTGGGGGCGTTTTCAATAGATGAGTGATGTCGGCATCTGCACTCTTCTTTGTGGTGGGTTTGTTGGGACCATCTTTTTATGGCGGAAGGAGCGGACTTTTGCCCTTCTCTGCATGAAAGATATCGAAAAGGCATGGGAGTGCGGGCCGGAACATTTGGACCGAAATGATCCCTCAACATTTCGAAGGCGACTTATTTCTTTTGTTGGATCCACTGCTGTTAGTTGGCTGGTGTTGGAGTATCTTCTCTTCAAGGAAGCACGCGATAAAACATCTGTTGGTCCCAGTGCTGTAATCCACTTTCTGTTTTGTCAAGAGGGCAATGTGTTGCGAGCCCTTCACGTTACTGTATCCACCGCCTTGGCCACGCTCGCGCTCTTCAGTGGAGCCCTGTTAGAGAAGGGAATCGCTCTATTTCAACAGGACGCGGATGAAATTTTTCTTCGAGACAATGTGATTTGTCCAACAGGTGAAGAAATTTTTTTCCGCGCACTGCTTCTTCAAATATTACTTCAGCGACGGTCCGTGACGTCATCTATAGTCATATCGTCAGTACTGTTTGCTATATCACACACGCACCATATCTTTCCCTCTGTGGCTTGGGAATATCGTTATATAATGGGAAATAATGAGCTTCAACCCGGGAAACAACTAGTGTGCTGGAGACGTGCAGCAAAAAAACTTCCTGGTTTGTACCTCTGCACATTTGCCTGTGGTTTGCTCACCGGGTATTGCTATGTTGTTGTTGGAAAGAGGAACTTACCTTCCACTATAGTCACTCATGCACTCTGCAACTTTATTGGGCCTCCAACTTTTGACTTTCTCCAAGAGAAAACATGGCTTAAACGTTTGGTGTACGGCGGTGCCTATTGCGGGGGTATCGCCGGTTGGTACATCATTACTTCAACAGTTGCTAGAAGGTCAACATAAATGTAAATGTGAGAGGGTTACAACACGTGTCCCGCCTCGCTGCCTTCGGTTACCATGTGGAGATGCCATCATGTAAACCATTGGGAGGTGACGAAGTTGTCCCTGCAACGGGCACTCTTAATTGTATCATTTGCCCCTTTCACAATTATGTCAGTCAATCACTTCCTCAATGAGTTCTTGTGTG
>NW_027124280.1:2377-4989 GCF_001457755.1 Trypanosoma equiperdum | reverse complement strand
TATATATATATATATATATATATATGGGTCGCCACCATGATGTGCCAACGGCAACTGTTAGTGCATCCTCTAAAGGTCCTCTCTTCTCGCTGACGGGAAGGGGTGGTGAAGTTAAACGGGCCCGTGAGTTGATTGCCTCCATTGGGGGCACTGTTACTTCAAATGATAACAAGGCGGATTACCTCGTTGCTGTAAAGGGCGCAGGGCGGCGTAAGGTGGAGGATTTTTGCAACGCAAGGCAAAATAATTCTCCCACTGACAGTGGAAACAAGGTGGTCCTTCTGGACATGTTGGAAGAGTGGAGCAGTAATGGTTCTCTGCCTAAGCGACGTGTAAGAATGGAAGACGCGGAGTTAACGAATTTGTTCAGCGCAGCCGCGAACGAACGTGCACGGCGCTCGTATGAAGTTCCTCCTAGTTTTCTGAAACGGTCCCGCGTAACACTCGATGCGGAGGGAAGCGTGGTAGATGAGTCAGACAACGCTGTGCTCCTTAAATGCGGCCCAACCCGGTCGCAGTTAGGGAAGATGATGTCGTCACCCTCCTCAGCTGCTACAGTGGAAACTGTACGTTGCAACGACCGAACGTCTCCTGTGAAGAATGGAAAGGCAGCTGGGACTACGCGCTTCCGACCACTACTTCTTGATGACGAGAGTCCTGACGATCAACCGAGCCGGCATCAAAAGATGGCTACTGAAATGAGTGGAAAGGTGAATCCGATGCGATTAGCTTTCCGGCAGCGCCCTAAGCCCGACTGGGACACATATTTTTCGGATCCTTCTGTAGATTGCGGCGTATTAACCACTGAGGGAAGCACCACATCAACAACGTTTCACCACCCAGCTTGCTCGTCAAAAAGTATTGGGTCGCAGCCCAAGGTGAAGCATACCCGTAACGAAGCTATATCTGATGGAAATATCGCAAAACAGAAAAAAAATGGTGTCCTGTTACTGTTTGACACTAACAAGGTAAATTCCAACGGTCGGTCTTCTGTGCCTCCCAAAAGCGGCCAACGGCAAAGGGGGACTGCAAGTATTCACAGTTGTAGTGTTGGTACAAAAACCGCTTCGGTATTGAGTAGGAGTGCAGGGAGTGCCAAAATACCTCCGCGACAGTTGTCGACAGTACAGCAAAAAAAGAAAGAAGAGCAAAGCATCAGCCACGCAAGCAGAAACGCACCGGAGGGGGATCGAGGGCCACGCATCGAGTGCCCGACTGGCACATCTGCATCACTCTGCCGAGTCGTGCCAACAGTCCGCAGAGCCAACGAAGACAGTGCGAGCAGCAAGAAGGCGGCAACCAGTGGGGCGTCTCGAATGCCACCATCACTTCCCCCTCGTCTCCAGGCCGCCTCAAAATCCTCTCGGACTGACGGAGTCGTCACAACTACGGACGGAGCGGTACCCCCGTCTACCCGGCAGTCCTGGAACTCACGGCCATCGTCGGCACCCGCAGCGCCCGCCAAACAAACTGGTGTTGCTGCCCGACGTTCAACGTGTTCGGATCCATTGCTAAAGCGCGTCCGCCAGAGCATATACTGCGAGGGCATTTCCGAGGAGGCCTGTGCAGCGGTGCTTCAGCAGGTTGTGGACCGCGCGTGCCCCGTCAACTTTGACAGCATCGCTGGCTTAGACACGTGCAAGCGTATTCTGCAAGAAACCATTATTCTTCCGGCGAAATGTCCACAACTGTTCACAGGTCTGCGCCGGCCTTGCAGTGGGTTGCTGCTTTTCGGGCCACCAGGAAACGGTAAGACATTATTGGCGAAAGCAGTGGCCAACGAGTGCAACACAACCTTTTTTAGCATCTCCGCAGCGGCGATTACTAGTAAATGGGTGGGTGAAAGTGAAAAGATGGTACGGGCGCTGTTTTCGGTTGCGCGCGCTCTTGCACCTAGCACAATATTTATTGATGAGGTCGATTCGTTGTTGCAAGCCCGTGGGGCTGCGCAAGAGGGTGAGGGGTCGCGTCGAATGAAAACGGAGTTTCTCGTGCAGATGGATGGAGCTGGGAACGACACGCAGATGGCACGCGTATTGGTTATGGGGGCCACAAACCGACCATTTGACCTAGATGAAGCGGTAATTCGCCGGTTCCCGAAGCGAGTGTTCGTCCCACTCCCCGATGCCCCCGCGCGGGCACAAATTCTACAAAAACTACTTAACACGGTGGAAACTCCAAATACTTTGAGCTCAGAGGCGTGGGAGAGGGTCGTCAAACTTACTAGTGGCTACAGTGGGCACGATTTGAGGCAACTCTGCGAAGACGCAGCGATGATTCCTGTGCGGGAGCTTGTGGCAGAGAAGCTACGAAAGGGGGAGAACTTGGCGGAGCACGCACACAACGCACTGTTGAGGCCGTTAACGCTCACTGATGTTGAAGCCTGTGTTAGTGGAATGAACCCCAGTTGTTGCCCGAAGCTATTAAATGCGTTGGAGGAGTGGAGCAAAACTTTCGGAAGTAAGTAGTACCGCCGAGCGACTCCACAAACTATGTGCACCCTGCGTTCCCCGTGACATAACCTGAAACATTTTTGTCAAGCTATTCTCCTCATCAACATGTTCTCCGCGTTCCCACAACATCTGCGCACTTTAAACAGTTTTGGACGGAAC
>NW_027124280.1:766-2367 GCF_001457755.1 Trypanosoma equiperdum | reverse complement strand
TGTGTGTGTGTGTGTGTGTGTGTGTGTGTCTTTCCATCATTTCTTCTTTTGGGCGATTGATTGCATGTGATGTATCGCGACGCTTGTAGCGGCCAATGTTTCCATTGCGTCAAGCGCCAGCGTATGTGTGTCCCACCCACCTTTTCCTAATTTCTCTGTGAGTTGGAAGTGTTTAAGTAAGTAATCGTAAGCCATTTACTTTCTTCAAACACAACAAGTGGTACTGAAGGTGTGAAACTTACCACAAGTACGAAGACACTGATTAGGTACGTGCAGATTCATACGTTGTGGCAATGCCGTGTGCCACTAAAGGAGAGGCTTCACCTCCCGTAACCACACCAGTGGGACGTGACGGGTGCCTTTGTGTCGTTACATGGCAGACTGCAGGGCGCATGTCACTACAAACATGTGCTTTGGAATCTGCTGCAGATGCACTAGTTTTCTTACGCAACAACTTACCGGGAATTGCACTGTGTGGTTTATGGGTGGACATGCAGAAGTGCAGTGAAGAAGAGCATCGGCAAGTTTTACAGCTGCTTTACCCAAACATGCAGCCGAGTCACGTGGAGGCTGTGCTTGCAAATGATATGTACGACGTGGTGGAGTTGCAACCTACGGAAGGTGAGTATGTTGTTGGCTGCCTTTCGTGTTCCCCGAGCCACGGCGGACCGTTTCCTGCTGCAACCGCTATGTCGCGCACTGAGTTTGGTTGCGAGGAAGGGGTTTTGTGCTCGTTTGTGTGTAGTGAGCGTGTACTACTGACGCTGCATACAGCACCGTTTGCCGGTCTCGCGGAGTTATTTCGTCATGTTCTCAAATGTAATGGAAGTGAAGCGGAGAGACATAGCCGTGAATGCGAGGATTCGGTTGTTGGCATTGTGAAGGATCCTTCGTCACATCGTTCTTCTTTTGTTCCTGTTGCTATGGGAACAGATGCCCTATGTACTCTCGTGTGTTTCACTTGTGAGGCCTCCTTTCCAGCACCTGCCTCGCTGCTGAGTGAGGTTGGTGATATTAATGAAGTGGTCTTTCTGATTTCGCCTGGTGAGCAGGATCAGACAGACCTCCTCCGTCGTGTAGCGTTGTTACGGCGCCGTATTTCTAGTTTTCGAACAGCATTGTTCCTGAAGGAAAAACTGATTCACCAGCTTATTTCACCAGCAATGCGTTTAACGTTCGTTTCTAAGAGTCACCCGAGTGCTGTGGCCTACAAGGAAATACTGGCAAGAGTCCAAAAGGTTTCAGAGAAGCTGGATGATGCTCGTGATATGTTAAATCATGCAAACCTGAACTTCATTACGGGTGTTTCTATGCGCATGTCGCAGGCGTCCGCAGGACTCGACTTCAAGATGAATATTCTGAACAGTGTTGCTGCTGTTTCTCTTCCCATCAACCTTGTCGTATCTTTGTTCGGTATGAACTTAAAAGTTCCGTTTATGACTGGCGAGGGCAGCACACTCATACCATTTTGGACAATCTGCGCTGTTTTTGTTGTGTGGGCGGGCATTTGCTTAACGCCGCTCTTCCGTAGAGCGCAGCGGGGTCTCAAAAATGATCCGATTGCTCCATATGAGTGAACAAGTAGTGCAAAAGTTTTTAAG
>NW_027124280.1:0-740 GCF_001457755.1 Trypanosoma equiperdum | reverse complement strand
GGGGGGGGGTGGAGGAAACGGATTCCGTTCTGGAATATTCGTGCATTACTAATATTTAGTTTGGGCGAATTTGCTTTATTGTAATTAAAAAGTGGTAGTTGAAAGTAGGTATTTAATTGACGGCCCATAAGAGGGTTAACTGCCTCAGGTATTTTGTTTACAAAACATCTTTTTTTTGTTGTTGTTAAGGCAGTTGCAAATCCACTTTTTTTTTAATTGTATTCCACCGTTGTCGGTTCACACTCATACGACTTTCACCTCGGCGCATGTGAGTTAGTTGGTTTTGGGTCTGTTGAAGCTAACACTTTGCTGCATCCAAGACGAAGATTCGTTCGAGTCACGACAATAACACGAAATACATTGATCGAACAATTTTCTTTTACCTCCTCCATCTTCGCTTTAAAATACTAGCGAACTGTTATGCCGAAAGAATATTTTCCGTTGAGCACAAGTAATATTTGTTATGCGCTGATTTTCTCGCGGTCACACTTTACGATGGTTATTAATTCTACTTAAATGTATTCGGAGTCCGAGAGTTACCTGTTGGTTCCTGTGAGTTCTTTTTTATCTTCCCCGATTTTCCCTTCAAGAGGAGCGTTTGCTTCCTTTCAAGTTGTATTTTCTTTTTTCTTTTTTGATACTCACTCATCTCTTCACTTTGATGGCAACCTTCCATTTGGCAAGTTTGTTGGCTTGAAGGGAACTCCGTGGATTTATATATATATGACAGAGAGAGAGAG
>NW_027124279.1:28974-41664 GCF_001457755.1 Trypanosoma equiperdum | reverse complement strand
TCGGAATTACGAAGTTGCGATTTCAGATCATTGCTTGTAGCATCCAACCTCTGTTGAAGTTCATTCCGTTCAGCCTCCACAGTTTCCAGATTACGCTCCACAGCAGCTCTCGCATCCTCGGCTTGCCTTGCTTTGTTGGTTATTGCGGCTTCTGATTGTTTTGTGGTATCGAGTTGTTTTTTTGCTTCTTCTATTTCTTTTTCTAACATTAGAATTTTTTGTTCTAGTTTTTTTGTCATCTGGTGTTGTTCCATCTGAAATAATTTATGATTTTTTTCCATTGCGGCTCTTTGGTCGAAATGATGCTGGTTACATTTGGTAAGTTGAATCTCAACTTCAGTGCCCACCGCCGTTAGTAGCTCTGCCTGCCAAAGGGTGTGCATGCCAATAGTTGTAAGGAGGTGATTTATTGTTTTAATGTGACGATGTTCTGTTTCTTCCAGTTTCAGGTCGAGAAACTGGGCCATCTCTTCAAGTTCATTTCTTTCAAGTCGGAATACCTCGAGGTCGCTGAGAATTCGTTGTTGTGCCTCACACTCTTCAAGCAGCTTTTGCATGCGGTGAGAAAGTTCCTCGTTCTGTTGCTGTAATTCTGTATGCTTTTCTGAGGACTGCTGTGAATTACAAAGTGCAGCGCTTAATTGCTCCTGCCTTTCACGAAGGATGTGTAGTGCTTCCTCTCGTGAATGACGCTCTTGCTCAAGTTCTGACATCACCCTGGACAATTGTTGTTGACTGCTCAACATTTCAGCATCTTTCCTCTCTCTAATCCCCTCTATCTCTGCTCTGTGTTGCCGCACCTTCTCTAAGAGCTCCTGTTCTCGCTGTGCATACTCATCTTTCAAACGCTGACTCATTTCTTCATGATATTCAGCGCGGCGTTTCGACTCTTCAACCTGCCGTTCGAGCTCAGTAGCCTTGATCAGGAGTTCCTCACGCTCCACCTCGGTTGCATACAACATTTTCTCACGAATTATATTCTTCTCTCGTTCCTTTTCCAGTGCATGAAGGTCAGCAGCACGCTTCTGCGCTTCCGCCTCGAGAAGCACAAGCTTCTCCTCCAGCTCACGGACGTACGTGGGGTCCTTACCTTTGATGTCTTGCCGCATTTGCTCCATCTGTTCCTCAAGTTCACGAATACGACGCGCGCGGGGGTCCTCATTGACTCTGGTCATGTTTACGATATCACGGGCACGTGATGCGTATCGTAGCGTGCTCAGAGTTTCCTCGTAGTTCAGAGCACTCGGGCTCACCGTCGCGATCATAAAGGTCTTCGAGTTCCCACCGAGTGAATCTTTCAAAATGTATGTAAGCTTAGACTCCCGATAAGGTGGTGTCGACCATTGTGATGATTTATTCTTCGCCATATCTGCCAGCATATCGATCACGCGCCCGAGTGTTGTCAATGAGAGATTAATATATCGTGCCTCGTTAAACTGCTGCCCAACAACCTCTGATTGCGCAACGCGCTCAGATCCAGCAAGGTCCACCAAGTTCATTCGGCTACTCATCCCGGCGGTGGTGATCACTTGCCCAGATGCCGTTTGTGTAGACCGCTCCTCATGTAGTATCAACATGAAGATAGCATGGCTCCTGCTGCTGCGGTCGTTCATCTTCGTTGAGGCCGTGTGTCGCACACGATTCCCCAACTCGATCAGTTCCACAACTTCCTCCACAGACGACACCTCTTGCAGTCTCTGTCCTTCGATAAAAACACCCATCGTGGGATGTTCACGCACATCAACGAACACATCCTCCCTCGATCCCTTCCGCCGCCGAGCCAGGAGGTCAGACACACGCTCGTTATACACTTCAACATACCCAACTGTCACCTTCCACCTTGAGTGGCCCTTTCCTTCGATTCGAGCACGCTTCTCGAATATCTCTAGGCAAAGACGCGGTATCACCCCAGCATCCACACCGGACACAGAACCCGGATCTCCTCCCATCATTGTGTACGTCTTACCACTTCCCGTTTGTCCGTAAGCAAAAAGACATGAGTTGTACCCGTTGAAGGCATGCATCACAAGTGGGCGACCAATCGCTTCATACACTTCCAGCTGCCCCGCGGGCGGGAGACCACCCTCATCGGTACAACCACAGGAACAAAAAATGTTGTCAAATTGGAATGTTTGCGCCCGTGGGCACTGACTACTTTTTGAGTGGTGATCAATCAGCGTTATGGTCGAATACGATGTATTGGCTCGGAGTGCGAGTTTGTGCGTTCCCGACATTTCTGAAGTGTTTTGCGGCCGTACTCTTACAGCTACTTTAATAGACTCATCGCACGCGTTCGTCGTCATTTCGGTTGTTGTTAATGAGTTCCTACTTTCGTCGGTCATCGTTGAGTTATTTTTTCCCGAGTTTTGTTCCCCTGCCCTCCTTATATTACTTATCATTTATACGATATTGAAGTCTACTTGTGTGATGGGTGTCGCTCGTTGGGAGGAATGTGCCCAATCTCCCTTCAAAGGCTGTTTTGTTATTAGACCTTCAACACCTGTCACGGTGTATTGTGGCGACACACGGGGAAGGCAATCTAAAAAAAATAAACTGACGGGAGGTGAAGAATTTAATGGGGCTACAAAATAATTGTAAAGGCCATCAACAAAGAGGAGAGAGGCACAGCTATGCCCATTTTCCGTCGCTGATATTCGTGACGTGTGGCCACGGGCCAACACAGTAGGTAATAAGACACTGACTACAACCCACGTATGACTTGAATTCCTCCCGGACGCCACTTTCGAAGTATATCGGATCTGGAGGAAGCCTAAAATGTTTTCCAATCTCGCACAAACCTAGCCGTGCCCGCTATTGCGCCAAGATCCAGGTAGCGGTATCACCCCAGCATCCACACCGGACACAGAACCCGGATCTCCTCCCATCATTGTGTACGTCTTACCACTTCCCGTTTGTCCGTAAGCAAAAAGACATGAGTTGTACCCGTTGAAGGCATGCATCACAAGTGGGCGACCAATCGCTTCATACACACATCCAGCTGGTGATCCCACTTTTTTGAAACACACGCAGGACCATTCGTTAATCTTGCAAATCAGACCTCTCCAGCAGTAAACAGGAGAAAGGGGGCGAGCTGCGGTTTAAAGTGCATACAAAAACGCTGAGACATGGACATTCGGAAGAAAAGCGATTTCGTAGCTTTTCTCAAATGGCCGGCCGATTGTATAGACTCTACACTCGCCGAGGCGCAGAAGAACCGTCCACCGCCTCAAGAGGGGTAGCCGCGCCGCCATCCCATAAGAACCTCAGAGCTCTCTGCACTGAACACATGGTAAGGATGTAGGAGGCTTTGCGTTGAAGACCGCCCTGCGGCTGAAGTCCAGAAACAAGTGAAAGTGGATCGTGTGATTCACTGGAGCCACAGTGAACCGGGGTACCAGCCACTGTATCGCGTGGATCACGAAGCTCATAATACCATGCCCGTAGCAGAGTGTAGCGTATACGCTCAAATAACTCCTCGATGCTCGACTTCAAATTGAGTTTTGGGGGTTTAATGGAGCAGAGGTTGCAGTTGGTGTAGTGAAGAACGTCGGTTTTCAGTTCCTCTTCCACAGCCAAAAAAAGTTGCTCCTTGCTCTCTCTGCATGGCAAACCCTCAAGGGCAGCAGGACCGAGAGGTAACCGCAGAAATGCAAAACGACAGTTCTTTGATATTTCTTCACCTGCATGGTCCGACAACCACTTTGTTGCAACCGCCCACGATATGTTGGCGTTTGAGGATAACCAGTGGAGCAGCATCGGTGGGAAAACGGCGCGCGCACCACACTTTTTGAGTGACCTACTCAGGTTACCGCTTGCCTTCAACACCCCAGCCTTTGTCACACTTTCACTTGTAGCTGTGTGGCCCCACTCGGTTCTTGCCTCTTCATGTTGTGTCATCGCCTTCATAGTCCAGAAGAGCCAGACAACGAGGACCGGTTCATCAAAGAGGGTGGATGGAATCTCTGACAACAGCTTTAGCCACTGAAGCGCATCGTCATGGCACCCACTTCGGGGCGCTTTGTCGCATCCTTTAACTAGTCCCAGACTCGCAACAGCCATGGTAAACGAGTCAACAGCTCCCTCGATGGCAAGGTACGTGCGGGAGTGTTGATGAAGTGCCTCCGGTACCTCCTCACACTTCCCCCTCAGTGGTGTGGACCCGCCTCCCCTAATTGCATCGATAGTGAGGCGAAACAAAACAGCAGCATCGCCGGGACGCTGACGCTCCGTGATCATGTAACAGATGACGTCGAAAAGCAAGACGGGCATTTCCACCACAAGTTCGGGCACGTCCCCCTCCAGTAGTGGCTCCTTACACATGGATAAAAGTAGATCGACAACTTGTGGGTACCGTGGTTCGCCTACAAACTCCAGAAGCTCAAAAAGGAGGTGTTTCCTGTCGCCGGAGTACAACTTTTGCGAAAAATACTTTCTCATTACCCCGACTGCCTCTTCAGGTCTACACCGCTCGTTTTCCTTGCACAAAGCGGCAACCTCAATGCAAGCCTGGCGTACAGAAAATTCTTCAGCTACCCTATGAAATCCACCCCTGCGAAGGGTATCCACCACTACCTCTTGCACATGCAAGCCAAGGGCAAAGTTGCACGGCAGCAACCGCTTTTCTACAACCTCTTCTCTGAAAAGAGAAGGTGTTAGTCGGGCAGCTAGCGCAGCAACAACCTCGGGACAGAGCAAGGCCGCAAACGATGCGCACGACAAGCAAGCAGCAGAGTCACTGCATCCAGCGGACAAAAGGGATGACCAGTCATCCAGCATCTTGAGTACGTCTTCTGACGCTGACCCTTTGGCGATTAATCGAGTAAGGAGCAACAATTTTGACGCAATGTGGGGCGACTGCCGCCCCGCGAGCGGCCGAATCAAATAGGGGTTGGCCCATGTTTGTGCTAATCGGGCACAAAACGCGAAGTCGGCACCACGTGTGGCCACCTCCACTAGTCGGTGAAAAACTTCTTCTTCCTCCGCCTGCACATCTCCTCTTCCCTCCACGGCAAAAGCCGTGAGGCCGACAAACTGCAGGACCTCAAGACTGCTCTCCTCCAGCATCAGTTTCATGCGTAAGGGAGTGAGGTCAGATGCACAGTTCCCATACTCTCCCCCAGAGTTCCCATCCGCCGCCATTGTTAACCACGGAATCCTCTCATCTCTCTCCACAGTGTCAGTGCCACCAACAGCGCACTCAGGGGGTAAGGGGTAATCGGACGAAGCTGGGGAAAGCATCCTCGCTAACGCACACCTCGGTTCAGCTTTCCCCTTGAGCATACTCCAGTACGTCTCCCATTCCGTTAACAGCATGCCCATCAACGGCGCCAACGAAGGGGGTTCGATACACTTCCGGTAGTGCACATCGTGACCCATCTTCGTCAGCACATATTTGACCTCGCAGCGTGTGTACATTTTGTGAAGCTCGATCAGATATGAGTTTAAAAGATTGTAATGATGCAGGTTGTGAACAGTCCGCAAAACATCCGGCCATCGACCCCTTCGACCGTTATGTTCAAGGGATAAATTGATGATGACACAAGGGGCCGAAAGAACGGACAGCAGACCTTTCAAGAACACACATCGGTCCTTATCTTCTTCGTGATCCAAAAAGCGCCCACCACTGGCGTCGGCACTCGTTTTTCCATCTGCGCGTGCTTGCGATGAGTTCCTCAGCTTCCTCACGGCAAATTGCAGTCTATGATACAGTGGTCTAAGTGTCGACTGGTGTTCGGCACATCGAAGCAAAAACAATGTCGCAAACGGCAGTTCCAAGTCGGAAACATCATTAGCAATGCAGTGGATCGAATTCGACTCCTTCATTGATGCAGGCTTTGGGGGCGCCCCGTCCAGAACAGCGTCGCCACGAGGAGGAAGAAAAGGAATGGAACAATGCCTGACTGAGTCGCATGACACAGAATCACACGAGTCTCCGGAAGATACACTACGTAGCTGAAGGTAGAGAAAAAATATGGCTTCGGCAGCGACAGGGAGACGTCGCTTGTGCAAAAAGTCATAACAAGTAAGTGCGGACCTCCAGCAATGCATTCGCGCGCATATGAGCTCCGTCGTTGACAATGTCCAATGCGGCCGTGAGGTACCTACTTTGGGAAACCCTCTGCCGTGCAACATCAATTTCAAAATACCATGCAGTGGTGTTTGGGGAAATGGCATAGCAGGCACATACTAAAGCTTTATGCGCAGCAGTGCCCCGGTTCCTCTTCCTATATTACCTCTAATCCCTTCGTGAGGTGGCCACAATGTACCTATGAGACGATAATTGGGTAATTACGGAAACGAGCGCTATTAAAGAGGTCAAACAAGCATTTCTTCGTTAGCGCACACGCTCACATGAACAAGAAAAAGGTTAGCAGTATCGGCGCGCTAGGCCCCTCAGGGTGAAGCAGTCGAGCGAAATGTGGTGAGAAGGGTTGGCTCGGTAAATTGCAATGTCGTGCCTTTCTGGATGAAAGTGATGCCAGCAGCACCCCCAGCTGTTGGAGTTTCCGTAAAACTAGCTCTCCGCACGGTGGTGCTCTGCAAAACAGAGGTGGGGCATAAGGCAGCGCATTCCCGAGGGAACAAAACACGCGTACACACGCATAAGTCAAAGCAACCAGACACAGCCCGCTGATGTAACCTCACATCCGAAAGCCGGAACCGCTTGCAATATGCCATCCTCGCGGTTAGTTGTTCTTTTTAACGACAGCCTTGGCCTCGGTAGTACCAACTTGCCTCCGATCCGCAGCTTTGTACAAAATACACTGCATTACGATGACAAAATTAAGGAAAACGACAACGCCAAACTGTGTTAGCATGATGTCCCTGCCCTTGTCGGAAGGAATGTTGTGAAATGTTGTTAACAGACGCGAGATACCCCCAGACATAGCCAGGAAAAAAGTCAAAGCAGACAATTGACCTGTTGATTTGTTCTGATAATTTATCACTATCTGAGGTATGCGACTACCGAGCGCGAAAAAAATTTGTAGACGCAACATCCCTTCATGGATATTTCGAGGAGCATACCCAGCCGACATAAAAACTAGCAGGAAAACAGCAACAATAAATACTAGCACAGTAATGAGTAGTTTTCTCTGCATACACCCAACGATAAGTAGGAGCAAAAACATCTCGATCATTATGAGGGTACTTTCGCCGTAGTCTTTAAACATTAACGACCGTGCAATACCCCAGCTACTCGATATAACACAAGACATCAGTTCGACAACAAGTGATATAATTGATATACCGTCAGCGCTGTGATTCCGCAATATCTTTACTATCTGCGGTAGCTTCAGTAGGACAGATCCAAACACAATGCCATATGGGAGAATTGTGGCCAGCATTTGTCTCATAAACACTTCGACTCCACCTACCTCATCTCTGCCCAGATATTTTTGTTGCATACCTCAGGCTCTCAATATCGGAACAGATTCTCTTCCGGTATCAACTGGTGTGATTTACCTGCTCACGTCCCAACACAGATGCACCTTGAAGACTTTAAGTATAGCAGTTGCCCCTTTTCACAAAAAAGGAAAGTATTAGTAGTAACAATAATGGTGAAGAGAGAGTAACGATTCACACAAAAACACTTTAAGACAATCAGCGGATAAAACGCGGCGAAACCACGATGGCGTGCAGTATTTTAAAATATATATATATATATATTAAACGCCAAAACAGTTGAAGAAGCCTACTACGAGAGCGGAGTCAAGAGGAAACGAGCCAGGACAATACAAATGATATACCCTCCACCTTTAGTCACAGCGGTTAATCAAAGCTCATCAAAGTCTACTTTCGCATCCATGATGCGGATTGCCGACATCATGCCCCTCAGCAGGGATTTCGCTCTGCCGTAAAAATGTATATGAGCACTGTCATGATCTAATCCGTTATTAAACACGGGCATGACACTACCATTGTGTGGAAATAAGAAAAGGACCCTAGGATAGTACTCACCCTGTGGTGACATAGCTTTGATCATTTCATCTTCACCTTTACCATTCTGCTTTGTTCTCCGCTTATTGCCACGTAACCGGGGGTGAATTTCACCAAACGCAGGCCGCGGATAAGGAGAACTACGCAATATTTCATCCACTGTTTCAGCGCTTACCATAGTCATGTACTCGCTCAAAAGCTCAAACTCGGGGCTCACCCCAAGTTCCTCAATTAACATACGACACGCAGGACAATTTTCCTTGTGGAAAAAAATAAACACAGGCAGGTGACAGAGCGCAATGGGTGACTGAGATCTTGATGTTGCCAACAGATGTAAGTCACGTTGGCCATCGTATGTATCATTAGCATTTACATCCCCCGAGAAACCATTTGACAACACGGTACAGCGTGCAACAGAAACTCGGTGGACCAATTGCGGCCAGTTCACCCACGGTATGTGCCCAGTATGTCTGACTAACGTAGAACTCGTGGAGCTGGTGCCACTCCTCGTGTTTTGGGTTCCATGACCCCTATAGTTGGGTTCAAGCATTTCTCCGAAGATAGAAGACCCCCACAACATCAAGATTACTAAAAAATTAATGAGCATGTTCTTCAATGTATCGGTGAAAGGGGGAAGAAAGCCTAATATACAGGTATTATATTGACGCATACAAAAATATACAACTCCTCTTTCGGTTTCTTTTAAACACAAAATTATGAATGCACAAAATGCAAAATTGGGAAATTTCTCGGACTTAGTCAAAAACAGCAACCAGTAGGACAGAGTTGTTTTTTTATATTTCTGCCGGATAATAACAACAATTGCTCTATAACATAGAAGGCAATTTTATATATAATATATATGTGCCACCTTTAATTATGGTGGCACAACGGAAGGACAAATTGATTCCTTCTTCAACGAGCAGCATCCACATAACTAAGAGTTAAAACACCATCGTTTGGCAATACTTCCCCTTCTTACCCACTGTCTGTCTATGTTATCGGTAGCAATCCGACGTATACCCAAGTCCAAAATACGAAGTTCAGCGGTATCACACTGCTACAAACAAGAAAAGTTCATGATATCATGAAGTATGCACATTACAGCAATCTCTTATTTATTCTGTGACAAATAAAAGACGGAATAAAAAAGAAAGCAGGTCGCTAAAAAATGGAACGACTGTGAAACTCCTTCCATCCGGTGGTGAGTGCGACCGCAAATCAAAATTGAAGAGAGGGAGGAGCCAAATAAAAGAAAGATGGGGTGGGCGCATTTGTGTCGCCGGATTGAAGGGAAAAAAAAACAACCCCGGTAGCGGCTAAAAGAGATAACGTATCCTTTCCCTTGTGTGTTTCAAGTGTCCGCACTTCGTTTACTTCCACAACAGTCAAATGATATATTGGGGCACAAGCTACTCAACTGGCTACACATGTGCAGGGAAACAGCTGAAAAAAAAAATGTGTAACTCTTTGTCCCAATGCTTGTATTCCACTGACTTGTGTTCCCTCGGGGGGAGGGGGGAGGGACCATCCTTCCTAAATATCTTCTTAACCCATTATTCTCCTACACGTCGGACAACCGGGGGCGGAGATCAGTACAATGTAACAATACAAACAAATGCAATAATCGTTTGTGTGTGCTTCAATCAACCTGCGCCAAAAAGGGGTGAGAAAGAAGGTCCTTGCTCCGTGGACGCGCCTTGTGATCAAGAGTTAGACACGCCTCAACAAATGATATAAAGGCGCTATCAGTGACGTTATGAGCAGCCAATTTTTCCCTAAGAACTCGATACGGGCGCTCTTCAGAGATAAGACTCTCCGTATCCCGGGTACCGTTGTTTTCCGCATCTGTACCTTCGGCATCTGGGTTCTTGATGCCCGATGACTGCGGCACTGGCGTGTACAAATAGTAATATGAAGAATCTTCTCCGGGATCATCCCCGTCCTTATTACCTTGTTCGTAGATACAGCCAAATTTATTTATAAATTTAGAAGTATGCCGACCTTCCCACAACATCCGTCTGGGAAACGGGCGGCCGCAGACATAAACAATACGAGCAAGCATTTCCGGCACTGTCTCAGATGTGAACAATACTTCTCCTGTCACAAGCTCCGCCAAAATTGCCCCAAGAGACCATACATCGATCCTCCCATCATAATCACATCCCAGGATAACTTCTGGAGCACGGTAACTTCTGCTTTGGATGTAAGAGCTTAAATGATCGCTCAAAAAACAACTACTTCCAAAATCAATCACCTTTATTAAGCACCGTCTGTGGGAAACAAATAAAATATTTTCTGGCTTCAGATCCGCATGAATCAAGCTTAAACTGTGAACGTATGTTAGGGCCTCTGTGATTTGTCGTGCAATGCGGCGCAACCTTGGTATGGTAAAGTAAAATGTTTCCTCTTCCTCGCGATTATACTTGGAATATTCGTAAAGGTTATCCGATAGCAATTCCGTCACCAACATCGTATGTTCCTTGTAGTAAAAGCTGTCAATCAACCGAATGACATGGGCTTTATCAGGATCCTTGTATTTGTTTATTAGCGTCAGCAAGCGTATTTCATCCAGCGACTGATCAAAAAAGTCCTTGGAGTTGTTGATTATTTTGAGGCAAACTTCGACATAACCAACAACTTTCCTTTTCTTTGCATCGTTTGAAACACCACCATTCTCGGTATCGACACACCGGTTTTGCGCATCTGTGGTTGCGGTCCTATCCTTATCCTCTACTTTGACGTCATCCTCATATATGGGTTGAGAAAGGTCATAGCATCGCACCGCACGGCTAAATGTTGCTTTCCCCAACATCTCCACTATCTGGTAACGGTCAGCCACAATTGTACCGCGTTCAATCGGAAATGTCTTCTCCTCTTCAAATCCAGTTTTTATGGGATCCATGATTACACGAAGGTTGAAACTCCCCATGGTCACAGGTGCCTTGCCTTCCTTAGCCAAACGTCGAAATTCTTGTCTTCTTTCCTCCCTAGCTCGAACAGCATCAAACATCACTCCTCGCTCCAGTTCCACTACAAACTCAAAGGGTGATACTGGTTTGAAGCGCGAACGTTCAGCATCCGTCGTTGCGCACTCATCGTATTTGTATCCGACAAAGTCTTTAACGGTGACGTGCGCTGGTCTTTTAGACGATGAAAGTCCACCACGACGAATTGTCTCCGAAAATGTTTTGCTCAAGAAACGAGCCTGACCCTCAGTAATTCCGCCACCAAATGGAAATGAAGGAACACGGTATACTTTTTTCGTACCAACAACTGCTGCATCATCCATGTAATCACTTTCTTTGTCCTCATCTTTATCCTCGCTACTATCCTCAACAGCTTCCCCCGTTTCGGAGTGAAGAAGCAGTGGTTCAGGCTGCCAGGTACAGCCACTTATGTCCTGATAAAGTGCGGGGTCCACAGCCTTAAAAACAACTTGAGTTTTGACACCGTCGTAGACATTATCATCAGAATCAGCCGAAAAGTCTGCTCCCATCGTACAAGCGCTGAATAACTGCGCCTTCGAATTAGGATAGAATCCACCTAAATCATGGCCGTCTTCACCACAGGCTTCCGGAGAACAAGAAGTTACCTCCGCTTCCGTATCATCTAATTCGCTTTCGCAAAACTCGGCAGCGTCACCTGAAACCTTTTTTGCGTAGCAGTTACCGGGTTTCGCATTGTTTGCAGTAGCCCCACCACTAATTCCACCTCCTCGCGTTACGGGGAACTCGCAAATTACATCATTGTGGCCCTGAGTCCTTTGTTGCCTCGCAGGGTGTTTGGTCAGTGGCGCTGTTGACTCCAGGACACTTAAAAGAGCATCATACGACTTACAACTTTCCACGTTACGGGACCTTCGACGGATAGCTTCAGTGGATTCCAACATCGACTTTGCGAGCGCCTTTATTTCTTCAATTATGGTGTCGGTTGATGCACCACATCTCTTCAACCCATCAGCGGGTTCCATGGCACTTATATATATACGTCCGAATATATATATATATATATATTAGAAATATATACAGCCCGCTTGTTTGCTTCCTTACTGCTACTACTACCTTTAAAGTATAAATCACTTTAACCACGAGTACCGGCGTGGGGAATTTCAAAAAGGTAAGGGTCAATATTTCACGAAACGAACCAAATACGGAGAGGAAAAAGAAAAAAGAAAAAGTTGCTCCCCTTCTTACGTCCCCCTTTTTTTGAGGCACAATCTCCCAGTCAACCTATAAAATAGGAAGCCAAGCGGATGACAAAAAGATGCTCCTCAATTCAGAATTTCGTTATATCATACATAATACGACACTTTAAAAAACGGTATCCATATGCAGCGAGTCTCAGGCACGCAGAGAAAAAACGGATATAACGATTGTAGTCACCAATAAGACCAACATCAAATATATATATATAACTTGCACGGAACCTTACCGGTAGATTCGCTAGAAGTAGGAAAAACAGAAGTTAGTGTTCATTTTTTAAAAAAGGGCATCCAAGCACATGTACAAGATGTGGTTTAAAAAACACATACACACAACTAGGCAAGAAAACGAACAGAAAATCGCGATGAGTGGAGCCATTTACGCTTTGTGGATGTTTACGGGAAGCTGCCCAGCAGTAGCCGGTAAATAACAATGTCACGTCTATGACTCCTCAGAAGTAGAATTTCAGGGATGAGCACAAGTCAGAAGAATGCGGTGACAGACGAAAACCAGGAGAGTCAACAGTAGCCTCGCAAGCCCCATAACC
>NW_027124279.1:27514-28950 GCF_001457755.1 Trypanosoma equiperdum | reverse complement strand
CCCCCCCCCCCCGAAGACAAGCAACGAGACAGACATAACCCCACAGCACTACAGGAGACTGGAATACAAGTTGCCGACGCGGAGCCTTACCGGGAGTTACCTTGGGCCGATGTCGACACATTCGGCACCTCCGTGTGCGGACGTGGCGCCACAACTGCTCCTTAGTAACACCGAAAAAAAGCGGAGCTTTTGCAGGCTCCCCAAAGTCCAAAACTGTAAACGATTCCTTCATTCCTAGACGTTCTGAAAGATCCTTTGTGGGTGCCAACGAGCCACTCCTTAGCAAAGCAACGGCAACAACCAAAAGCTGCATAAGCGACACGGGTCCGATCGAACGAAGAAAACCAAGCCTTAGTGCACGACGTTCCCAAATTTGCCGCCTGCAGAGAATCGAAGGGCAGCTTTTGTTCGTGTGTCGATGTTTTTGATTTTGTCTTTGTTGAAGCGCAAGCGCTGAATGGCAGAACAGAATCAACAAAGGAAATGGAAAAGATGCCCCACCAGAGGAAACTCGCCTGACGCGACGGCGCCCACCGGCCACACGCAATTTCAACCACAACATCGCCGACGCCAGCTTAGCCGTCCATCGCAGCAGCACCACTAACGCGCACGCAGGTGGATACGACCTCACGTGAATAAAACGGCATCAGTGACGTAGCACTTGTGCATCCGTAAAACTACCGCTGGTGCGCGCTATGCGACACAACGTTCTGAAGGAGCAAAAACCCACCCAAAGACACGCATCACCTTCAACTGCCAGAATCATACACTCAGCGAACACAATAGTCAACCCCAATCCCCGCGGTTGCTCCACTTCCTCACCGAATGGGGATTATTTTTTCGAACCTCGCTTGGAGATGACCCATTGGGGAATCAGGGAGATGTTTAACGGTGTCTACCCACCTCTTAATCAAACAGTGAGGCACATCACTGGCAGATCCAACCAACCATAAGCGTCAGACGGCAAAACACGTCACTTACTGACCGCACACCTTTCTGTAGGTTCCGCGTTTCTGCGCTTTCCAAGCGAATACCGGCCACCAGAAAAGAGAAGGCGCCCCATCATGATGCATTGCCGCGTCTGAGCCTACGAAACTGATCGTGCAAAGCGCAGTCCTCATTAGGTGGAAGGATTGTAGCAGCAGACGATCCCGTTGTGGACGAAAGCATTCCTCCGGCAAATGAAAACTCCCCAAGGGATACAAAGCGCTTTTGCTGGCACCGACGACTGCAGCCGGCCGCTTCCCACTTTATTTTGCAGCGACCTCAGACACTCACTTTCCTGTTCGACTGGAAGAAGTTGGGAGGGCATTGTAATCATGAAGGCGGTTGCACGATACGTTGAAGGGGCTCCCCACGGTTTCGAATCGTCGGTTGTTTATCATACGCATGGACGCACACTCCCTTAGGCGGCAAACGGAAACCAGAGTGTCCTA
>NW_027124279.1:24971-27504 GCF_001457755.1 Trypanosoma equiperdum | reverse complement strand
AAAAAAAAAAAAGAACGCAACATCGGAAGCGTATCTGCTATTCTCGATGCAATAAAATGATTAGCTCGTGCGCATTTTCACTTCGGAAAGAAACATGCACTACGAGAACCCCACTGCTGCGTCTGCCAGTTCACGTTGAAAACAAATTTACGCCATTTTTCCGCAGGTGGGAGACCTTCTAGGAACCTTTCTTCGCTTCTGCCTTTCTAACGGTGACCACGCCTTGCATATTAACGCGTCCCTTTTGTTCACTTCCGGTGCCCCCCCCCACGGTGGAACTATTGCTGCTTTCAAAGAATTCAATGACACATACAGAATCTTAGTACCCACGGGTTGCTCACGGTGATGACTGTTACGCTGATACTAACCAACACCTACTCACATGGTCCCTTTGTTTCGGCCTCGTAAGCAGCCGCAGGGCGCGAACGAGCAATTATATACAAAAAAGTAAGGCACCTACGTCTGAACATTTGTTTTACCTAGAGCGGAAAAAAGATAGGGTGTGTCCTCCCCGATCTTCTTGAGGGAGAGTTTGGCCAACCTCGTAGGGAAGTTTTCCCCGCCCATGTCGAATGCCCTATCGAGGCGGTAGGATACACCGCCGCCAGGACGAACCCAGACACCCGCACGCGTCCTGGTCTTCGGGGATTGGGAAGGGCTGACAACTTTGTGAAAGGGATAAAAGGTAACTTTATCGTTTCCCCGTGTGAAAAAGAGTATTCGTACGCTCATTGGGGGGCTCAAACGCGCCTCCTTTAGTGTATTCAAACTGTTGCTGATTTTGAGTTCGAGGATTCTTATCACAGCATAGGTTTGATTTTACGTGGAATGCGACTGAATACCGGGTGGCTCCCCCTACCGAATACAAGCACGTTGGCAAAGTGCCTTTGAGAAACGAAGGGTGAGCTCTGGACTTCGCAGAAAATGGATATGCACAATGAAGGGGCACAACGCATAGTGATTCCTTGACGACATAACACCGGAGTGGCACAACCTTTTTAGTGTTCACGAGTGTCGACACTGTAAGGGGGTGGTTTTTGCGTAAGGTTCACGAAAAACAGGAGTGTGGAAAGGCATCAGTTGAGCCAACAGTTGAATAGATGTTGAAACTCTTACTTATCCCAACACATTTACCATAACCAGCTACGGCCACGACGCCAGCACTGGAAGCAACACGTTCACCCGAAGGCATGCAGGTACCGGGTGCGCATATGAATTCGCGCTGCCGGCCACGACATCCAACCACACAGCTGGACATTGTACGAGTGAGTATTGTACAGTGGTACTCGGCAGAGAACATGAGAATAACTAATGCAGGGGAAGGCGCGAGGAGGTTTTAAGAGCGAAAATGGTTGTCACCTCTGGACATAACAGTCCGCGGTGATTGTGAGTCCTCAAACTGAAGACCGGAACTGAGGTCAACCAACGATCGTCGCTGGACCACATTCGGGTTCAACACCATTCTTGATGCTGAAAGGGCTCATTTTCTTTTTACTGTTGTGGGGTATGCTTTCGATGGAAGATAAAGGGGGCGCTAAAAGAGTTTAGCAGCGCACATACGCACAAAGAAACGGAATAGTTAAGTGGAAGTGCCACGTATCAAACACAAAGTACTTAAAGTGTGTACGCGCGAAGCGCGCGAAACAATGAAAGTTAAGAAAAATTGTGCAGCCAGTATCGCATAGTTGAGATTTAGTCCTGATTATTGTGTTTTGAATCCGTGTCCCTCCTGGTGGGATCCCTTTCCACCTCCAGATTAAGGTGGTCAACGAGTATCGGTTCGTCGTTCAACATTACGCTCGTCCCCCTTTTTTTTCCTTTTATGCTTCCTCACCGGCGTTCCATCCTTATGAGTTGGCAATAAAGTCGCTGCGGGGTTGGGTGGGTTCCCACTCCCAACAAGTATCTGCGCCACCTCCCGGTTTGGCTAAAACTTTCGATATAACGGCTCCGGCTGACGCAAATATTCGTCTCGTCCTGTTTAGATTCACGTATACATGAGGAGAAGGGTGCAACTTTTCAGCCAAATTTTACATTCTTCAGTTTAAAAAGTTTTGCGTGGAAAGTGCGTTGTCCGCTGCCGAAATGACGGCACCTTTCAAACAACGTGCTCTACCCCATATTGCCCCCGTGATGCCTTTAGAGGTTGACGGTGCAGTAAATCCAACAAAAAGTCGCCGCACTCTGCCTTTTAGAGTGTTGCATTCCTTTTCTATTTTGTGTTGTCCCCTGTGCCACATATCTTTGGTTAGAGCGCTTTGTTCCACGCGTTTTGCTTCACAGTGCGGTCGTTGGAGAGTCCTTTTGAGTCCGCTATGTTACCAGGAACGTGCCGTCACTCATATCCCCCTTTATTGCACCTTTCGCCTTTGGGTGTGTATCCCCACTGCATTGAAAGAGCCATAGCATACCGTCATACTGCACACCACGCCGTCCGGCCACATGTCGGGCGGAGGCCGCGCCGCTATAGAATGGAGGGAAATATACCTGCACACTGTCCTTCAACAACCAAGATCGTGTGGGGCAATGTCGT
>NW_027124279.1:4160-24948 GCF_001457755.1 Trypanosoma equiperdum | reverse complement strand
AAAAAAAAAAACTCCTATAAGTTGGGCGCCGACGCCCCGGCATCCCCGTTCAATGATAAGTGACCCTTTGCGGCGGTGTTGATAGTTACCTCGCGTCTTTTTTTTTTTTAATTCACGGATAGGGAAAGCCCACAAATAGCGGGGCACTGTTTTGTACGCGCGTGCAGCCGTACCGCTCTAGGTTGGAGCCATTTCCTTCGCGCTTGGACGCCGGCTTTCACCTTTTCTTTACCCTGCCGCACATACCCAACGTGCCGTTACCAGCGCGGTGCACTGCGACGTGCTGATGAAGATTTTGCTGTTCTCTGCGGTGACACCAGGTGGTCGCACCGGTTTTTTGTGACTCATGGCAAAGCAATGTAAAAATATCGAAAAAAAAGGGTAAATACTCCGATTTCCCCTGTGCGCAATTGGTTTCGGCGCTGCTCGCAGCCGACGCCGACAAACGGTCACCATGCTCAGTGTTCTGAAGTCCCCGCAGTTTTAGCGCAACATGTCCTGCATCAAGTCGTGTTAATCATGCGACGGCCTCGTCCTGTAGGCCTTGCGCCTCTGCCGGTTGGTCACACTGCGTGGGTTGAAGCTGCGGCTACCTAATCGCTGCGAACTTTAAAATGTCAGAAACCTTCCAGGGAACCTTGTTGAGTGAGCCGGCCTCGCCGTTTAAAGATTTATTAGTCCCGTGCGCCGGAGTTTGTGCACACCCTAGGGGCTGAATGCGTTTGCTTTTTTTTTTCTTCATGTCATTGATGCTTTTATTCAAGGCTTGAGTGAGAACGGTGGGTAACTACTGCATTCGAAGATCATCTAAAGAGTGTTCAGAGTGTTTTGCTTTTGAACAACATGGGTTATCATGGCATTTTTACTTTCAGCATGGTTGCCCACTTTTAGGACCTATTTTTCCCTGTTTTCCACGATAGCGTGGCAAGTGATGGAGGGTATGCTTCTGGATGCTGTTAGTAAAAGTATGGTGGCAGAAGGCGCGAAGTTGGTACCGAAATATGGAGTCCGCAATTCTGCACTCATGTCCTTGTCAGTGAATGCGTTGAAAGGCAATCCCACATATGACAAGGCGCGGACGCTGAGCAACAGAGAGTTATCTCGTCTGTTTCCGAGGGGATTTTCGATCGCTGTGGTTGAGCACATCGTTGCAAGCAGCAACCAAACCGCTCATTTGAGACTTGAGGAGTGCTTTAGTAAATATGCTATTCTCTCCACGGTTGCGAAGAACAGTGATACATACCAACTAGGATGCTATAAACCTCCGGGCGTGCGTGAGGTTGTTAGCGAGGCTATGGACTCAAAGTTCAGTGCTCTGCTACCTTATTGCGAACACTGGGCGGAGGCGGTTGCGCTGGAGTGCTTGCCTTCTAATACTCCGTTTGCCGCCAAGCTGGCTCTGGAATTTATTGATACTACCTGTTACTATGCGGAGCGGATGAGAAGTTTAGGGTCAGTCGTAGAAGCAGGCAATATACTACTACAGTCTCGTATTTCTGATCCCTTTGCCGCTGAGCCGCATTCGATCGGTGTGTCAGGGGGTGTAAAAAAAGGTGAAAAGAACGATGCGTTCTGGCAGAAATTTGCCACTACTGTACCTTTGTCCAGTGGACCGCATGCTAGTCACGGTATGCTTGGATATGAGTGGTATATACTGCGTATGAAGGTTGGTGCGATACTGAGCTTGGGCATGCTCTCTTTTATGGGTGAAAAATCGCGTTCTCGTTTGGAGACTAAGTCGATGGTGCGGTCGATAATTTGTGGAATACTGTGAAGGATTAAGAGGGAACAGCACGTTGGCAGGCATTTTTGTTATTTACTAAGTTGTGGATGCGCTAGGAGCTTGTCGATTGGTTTTACTACTAATGAAAAGATGACTTTCCTGTTGTTCTTTGTTTTGATGCGATGTGGCAATAAATATGGTGCTCCGCGGACATTCGTATAGCATCCTGCTGGCACTTTCCCTTCCTATTTCACATACACGTATACATTATTTACGCGTCATGCAGTTGCACATTTCTCTCTATAGGAGACCCAGGTATAGAGCATGTCATCCATGGCTTGTGAGGATACGAAAGCTCGTGCAACCGCCGATCATTCGTTTCTATCGCAGAGTATCTCTTACGTACTGCTCGCGAAGTTACTCACTGATTAAAGGGACTGTCATCTCAGCAGATTCAGTGGGGAGCCCTGTTATCAGTATTATATTTGTTGGTTTTCTTTTACTAATAAAACCACAGTGTGTGTACGTATGTTTGGGTGCCCGAAAGGCCAAGGTGGGGGCTTGTTTGTTTGAAGGCTTGTAGGCTTCCCCAATTGGACCCATTTCTCAAATCCGCACTACTACTACGATATTGCATTCACTGTTGCGACAGTGTCTTTTGTTAAATGGTTTGCCTTCGCTGGTTGTTGTACTAGAAAAAAATGGACGGACCTACTTAAAAAACTGTGCACTGTCAGGTAATGTTGTTATATTCGATATTTCGTACCAGGCTTCGTGCTGTATCTACCTCCATCCATATACGGTCCTCGCTTCAAGCCGGGTTGGTACATATTATCCTATTGAACTGCCACTTCACTCTCCAGTTTTACCTTTCAGACCGGTATTGCTTTATGTGTGTTTTTCTACAGCGAACGCTGTACAACCTAGTGTTAATTAGGAGGAATTAGTTATTGCATAGTTGTTTACTGGTTGTGTTTGGAATTTTGTGTTTCATCTGCCCTTTGTTTGTTTGAATTTTATTGAAGATTCACATAAATCTATGTATATATGTATTTGTGCGCTTTTTGTCCCCTTTGAGCGACCAACTCACGGTTTCCTGTAATCATCAGTAGCCCTGCACTACGTGTATATTCGTTTGCTCTTCATTTTTTCTTTTGCTTTTCTTTAGAAGCACCAATATGGCAAGCGTAATTGAAAAGGGGCTTGCATCGATATGTTGCGTTACCACTTCGTCAAAACCATGGGCGGAGGGCGAGGCCGATGGGGATGTGAAGTATGAGGATTTGCGAGGTCCTGGTGGTCGTAACACTTCCGGATCCGTAAGTGACAAAAGAATATGCGTTCCCCAGAAGATCGATCCGAAAACGTTTTTCGCCAATGAAAGGACCTTTCTCAAGTGGATGTCGATATCAGTGATGATAGGAATGATGTCGTTAACACTACTGAATTTTGGCGACACATCGAGCAACGCATCGGAGCTTGCTGGTCTGGTTTTGTTGCCTGTTTCAATATTATTTATGATTCATTCGTTATTTGTGTTCAAAGATCGAGCCAACAAGATCTATATGCGGGAGCCTATGCGGTACGATGACACGAAAGGCCCCACGATCCTTGTTCTTGTACTTGGTGTCTCTCTTGGAATTGCGGCTATTTTTTCCGTTCAGAAGCAATACTACAGGACGGCTTCTTCATCCTTCAATGATGGACCACGATTTTCTTGAGTGATGCTAATATTAAAAAGAAAGTGTAGTAGGCTATTGGAAGGGATCAGTTTTAAACTTCTCAGATGATATCAGTAACATCAGTTGTTGGATGAGCCGAGTAGCACCGTTGGGAAATAGTAGGTCATTGTTTTAACCTGGTAGGAAGATCCTCAATTTAATTCCAAAGCACCTTCTCCCCATCTGACTGTTTTGTATCCTCTGCTTTTTTACTTTTCTCAAAAATTTGACCCACGAGAAAGTAGAACAGAGCTGTACGTGACCTCTTCGTTGTTTTCATCGTCACTCGTTTACCAATGTGTTAAAGCCAGTATAGGCTGGCACAAGTATAGTTTTTTTAATCTTATTGGTTCAGTCGCGCTAAAATATATTGAACGCAGTCGGTCGTCAAGTAGAAAGAAGAAAGTCGTCAAGAGATGTTTTTAAAGAAGACAATGTCGGGTGTGAGAGACCTGTCGAGGGGAAGACCAATCTCGCGTGTTATCCTGGATCGTTTCGCAGGTAGTATTTCGTCTGAGTCATTTTCCTTTGAGTCGGTCCTGGAAGATGCTTGCAGGAGAGCAAACGTCGCAGTTTCGGCGGCCCCAAGTTCCATTGCTGATATCAAATGGTGGCGCAAACTCTGCACCGCCTGTGGCAATAAGCCATCTGCGTCACGATGCGGCCTTGCTATGTTGCGGCAGCGACTCGTACGAGCGCTATCGGAACGTTTAGCTACGGAGGAGGTGTTTCGTTTGAATGGATACGAAATTGGAAAGGAGATAGTGGACGAACCAGTGGTAGTGTTGGGGCTACCCCGCTGTAATGGACATCAAGCAGCTCATGTGCTTTCTCGCTCAGGGTTTTTTCTTGCCTTTAAGCAGTGTGATACGATATCTCCTTCACTTCTTCTTGATGTAGAGCGGCACGATGCATTCCAGCGAGAGTTTAGGTGGTTTAAATCCCTCTATCCCGACTTTTGCTGTGTACGGACAGTGAATCCCGGACAGATCGATGATGACCTGACCTTGCAGTTAATGTGCCCACAGTCCTACGCTTGGGGACTTTTGCATGGGTTAGACGAATATCTATTGGAGTGTTTGCAGGAGGATCAAACTCCCGTGTACGAGCATATTAAACGCATGTGTCAGCTTTTTCAGTGGTATAAAAGATGCGGGCATTTTTCAGAATGTGTGTCTCAGGAAGTTAACCCGATTAATAATGTTATAGAGGAGCAAAAATATGGCACCAAAAATCCACTGACGCGGACGCGGTGGCTTATCTTTAGCCCTCTTGCACTTTTGAGTATCGAATCGCTCTGTGAGGTGTTTCCTGATGTTAAAATTATCTGGGTTCACCGGGCACTTTCGCAGTGTATACCGTCGCTGTGCTCAGCTCTAGCTCTCCATAACAGTCTCTACACGGGGAAACCCCCTAGTGATACCCAATTGGTGACGATGGGTGACAAGGTTCTGGGAATGTTTGGTTCTGGGACAGAACATGCCATTGACTTTCTTGCTAGTTTTGAAAAATCCAGGATGGTTCATTGGTCTAATCGTGATCTGAAGAGACACACAACCCGTTTAGCTACAAAAACCCTACAACATTACGGCATTGAAGTGGACAGATACCGTAAGATGCAAATGATTAACGGACAAACTGAGTACACGGAGGTGTTTCGACCACTCCATGATTCGCAAATGCGATACTTTGGTTTACATGACGGCATTATCGGCGAAGTTTTTGAGCGCTATATTTATCAATTCGAGGAGTTTGCGTTCGAGCGTAAATATGGTGTCACTGTTGAAGAGTATCAACCCCTTGCAGCTGCTTCAGAGCAACAGTCTCTTGGATCGATGCGTGTGAATAGCGGAGAAAACAGTTTGCCATCATTTACTGATGATCAGCCGATGACAGGCCACTTTTTGCAGGAGGGAAAGGGGTTTAAGTAACTAATGGTGCTTTGGAGGTTATGTTATCGGCTCGTAACGTTTTTGCTACTTGACACGTAATCGTTTATTGTCATCACCAAGCAAGAACATCACATTTGGTTTAGATGTTTTTCTGTCATTGCCTCTTCTTCACCCACTCTGTGCATGGGTTGCTGCAACCCACAGTCACACGCTTTTCTTTCTCTTCCCCTTCCACGTGGCGCACGTTATTGTCTTCACCCCCTAGTCAAGTAGGGCTCAAAACGGGGGGATTTCTGTAGTATATATATTTCATCTTGACCACCGGCGAAGACTTGCCTCAACAGCACTGTGGATTAAAAAGAAATTTCTAGAGAAGGAACGCCGTCACATTTTTGCTGTGATAAACGATGACCGAGGGGCGTTTTGAAACTATTCATAATCTCAGACCCAAAAATTGGGACGGCCGCCGTCACTGGACGAATTGGCATCACCTTTATGACTGTGAGAAGGATCACTTAGCGCGGGAGAGCTGTCCGTTCCACGATCTTCGTTCTGGTGGCCAGTTTCAGTATGAAAATTGGGGAGGGGGTGAATTCAAACCGTTAATACCGCCTAATCACCTAAACAATCGGCCATGTGGCGACCGAATGGACTTCTCGAAGGGACACGGGACACAAATCGGTGGACTTGGGGATATCCCACTTGATGTTGAAGGAGGCAAACCGACGCAACACAACAAGCATCCAGGAAAAACTGTAATGTTTACGAGGAAGGACCCTCTTAAACGTGGCTTGTTTAGTAGTTACCCTTACATACCGGAAGCATCCACGGGGGCAGCGTCTGCTGGTGGACCAGCCGGTCCAAACATCAAGACGGGAAAGGTTAACGTCTTTGGTCAGGCACCGGAGTGGATAGCAGATCCATATGACGGGAAGACTGACCGTGGTCGCATTTTCCACTTCAAGGCAGGGCCGCTAAATTACAGACCTGACGACAGATTGGCGTGGATGCCTGAAGGGGAGCCGGAGAGGCGGAAAAAGCGAATCCACGGCGTTTTCCGTGCTGGAAAACCTTGTGGTATTATCAACGATGTAGAGTGGGTACCGGACCCACTGCAAGAGGCGAAAGTGAAGAAGCAAGTGCGACCCTTCCGGACGTGGCACACACGAACGAAATGGTCTATGCCAACACATGCACCGTGGTCAACAGGCAAAATAACAGCTGAACCGTTTCGTGGTCCTAACTTGAATATCACACAGTCTGGTTTGCCATGTTTGGATACTTTCAAAAGAGTTAACATGACACAAACCATCGGCAAAGAGGCGGCGCTCGCGCCCGTGGAGTTGCCGGGGCCCGCAAGGCTCAAATAAGTTGTAGAGATGTATTAGATTCTTCACTGGCAGCGGTCACTGACGAAGATTTGTGTCTACTGGCACTCACAAGCATGTAAGTTTGTGCTATCAATAGGCGCTTTGGAAGCTTTGGGCGATTTTAACACCTAGCATGATTGTTTTGCCGGGATGCTGAGTTTGCTCATCTGCTCTTCCATGTTGTTTCGTAGCTTTCTGTAATGCAGTGCCAGCTTTATTAACGAGGAAACGCGCGGCAGGTTATATTGCGGTGTCGAGAAAATTTCTTTAAAATCCTATTGCGCTTTCCTGTTAATATTTCTTCGGCCTCATTTGAGAGTACGTACCGGGGGAAAAATACAACATTTGGCTCTTGGTACTTGCTCCGGATGATGCTGTGGACTTCACTCTTTTTCTGGGTTGGTATTTGATGTACAGGCATGCAGCCGCTGCGTTACTATCACTTCGAGAAGGTCTGCGTTTTTTTCTGTCATGCCGTTAGTTTGTTGGATCCCATCGTGTACACGAGCAAGCATATGTATCCTTGAGCATAAGTATATACTGATGGTCGTCATCATTTTTGTGTTTTTGCATCCACACGTTTTTTTTAAATAATGACTTCACATGCCACTGTGGTTTATATGCGGTTTGTTCAGTGTTGACCTTGTTTTGGAGATGACTTCTCCCCGTCATTTGTTGTTCTGTGCCAAGCAAGGAAACATAAGAAGAACGTGGACCTTTCCCTCACTTTGCGCTCCCAGGTATGGGTACTCAAGGCCAGTGATGATGTTTTTTTCTCTGTGCCGTAGATGTGCCGGTGTCCTGGGGTTTATGGGAAATGAAAAACCCGTGGAGGGACGGAGTGTGGGGGTGGTGGGCTCTGCTATCCCGAACTACGTTGGTGTGGAGCCGCCACCGTTCAAAAGGGGTGTAAGGGCATTATCAGCCGGTCCACTGACCATTCACATGCAGAGGCGACCCTATCGGGTGACACCGACACCTGAAGAGCCTTATTCCTTACCTGCTCGGGTGCGCGAACTGACCCGGTCAAATCAATGGCAGGACGCAATTCATTTAATTTATACCTTAACACACCTGTCATCTTCTGAGCATTGTTCGGAAGCACAGGAGTGTAGTGGAAAAAAGACTGGTGTGTCTGACGTTTTTGAAATGTTTCTCTTCGAGTTTCTGCGCAGCGGCCACGTAGAGAGCGCGTTTGCCGTTTGGAGGAAATGCTCGACGAATCTTAAATTCGACCCTGGATCGGAACTTTTGATGAAGTTCGCAACTTTTTCCCTTGTCGTGGATGGAAAAACTCAGGAGTCGTTGGATCTTGCATTGATGGCGCGACAGTCGCAGAGAGAGGGGGATGCTCCCGGTGAGGACTTCGTGGAATACGGTATGTCATGGATATTGCTTTGCACCAAACTCTCGGGTACAACAAAAATTGGTGCAAGTGATGTCGCTGAAGTGCAAAATCTAGCGGAGAAGTTGTTCGTGCGCTGTTGGTTCCAACCACAACAATCATCGGGCGAGGGAGTCAATCAATTCAAGACAAGAAAACTTCGATTTATGTTGCACGGTATGGTGGCACTTGTGTCGCTGGAAGGTGGGTTAGAAGTGCTGCGGAGGCTAAGCACTAGGTACCATGGTGGCGCCAGTGATTCTGTCTTCCAGGAATTTGTTAGTCTGGCGGAAATTTTTGAGTCAGACAACCACAAGAACAAAGCTGCCCATACGTTAACGGCAGCTCCCCTGCCTTCCATGTTGATTCACCTGTTCCCTCTGCCGCTGCCGCCATCCGGGTTGGTGGTATTTCGTTATCTCTTCTGCGACGACGACGACGCACCTTCGCGACGTGAACCGCCTCAGCCTCGTTTGCTCTCCCACAGAACTGTAGGAACCACCTTTCTGGAACGTTTGGTTGAAAACGGTTCAGTGGATTCATTTCTGCGTTCTGCAGTGGAGCACGATATTAGTGAGTCATGCCCTTCACTCCTGACGCGTGTAATGCAGTCCCAGCTCGGGGCTAATGCTCGTGTGCTACCTACAGTGTTTGGACGCCAACTCCTTCCCTCGGTGCAGAGGGCTCTTCGGAGTCGTCCAGCGGCTGGGACACTGCATTTATTGCTGCTACGTTTTCTGTCGCGTGTGCTAGGGCCTTTTCTAGGAACAAGGGCTGGCAAAGGTTCCCACATGGAATTCCCAGCTGGAGGTGGTAGTATCGCATCTAGCGCAGTTTTTTATATTGAACTTCTTGGTTGTGTCGCAGCCCTTGTCCCAACCTCCGGAATAAGAGCCTGGCATCGCTTTGTTCAACGCGTAACACGTGCTATTATTAGAGAATGTGGCAGCGTTTCTGGAGCTGCTATCCCCTCTCTATTGCAAGTGCAACTTCATACGCAATGGTTTTTGCCGGAGTTACTTACGTATGTGGACACGACCCGCGAACGTGATATGTACTTCGCCTGTCAGCATCCGTTAATGCAGAGCCGTGAAAGAAACTGGGACCGCATTCTCTGCGCACTTATCTGGGAGTGCCATGGGAAACCGGTTTCTGCTTATGAAGGCACTGGTTCTGTCAGCTGGCACCGCCACGCTGGTGGTTTGGTGCGGTATGCAGGTGAGGAAGACCGAATACGTGCTTTTGAGGGCGCACCTCCATTCTTCGACGTGAAGCGCTCGTTTGTACAGCGGGTTGTACGTTGGCAGTGGTTGCTAGAAAGTCTCTGGCAACTCGTTGGGTATAAAAATGGAGACAGAAACCATTGCAGTTGGGAAGAGTTGTTGTGTGCGTGTTCCAGAATTCTGTCGAACTGTCGCAAGTATCACCGTGGTGATATTGTGAGAGATTTCGTAGACGTGCTTTTTTTACCTGCCGCTTCCTTTGTGTCTCCGCGCGGATCAGAGTGCTGTCGCAGGACCAACGTGCTCACACTGCTTTCAACATGTGCGGACAGCGGGTGTGGGACAGCTGAGTCTGTGACCCTTGCACGGTGGTATTTTTTAAATGAGCTTTCGTTGTGGTTCACAACTCTCCATGTATCGGGAAGATTTCGTGCACTGGGTGACGTTTTGCAACCGGGGCCGGACCGCACGGCGCAGCGCTTTGCGCTGCTGCGCAATTACGTGTCTAGTGTTTCAGCAAACATAAGCAGATCCGGCGAGGTTTGTAAGAATAAGCGGCAGCAGCTGCAGGACTTGCTGACCTACTACAACGAAGTATGCAAGAGTGATAATTCGCTTCGGACGCCGCAGCTGCTCTCTCCACTCGCTTCCGCTCTGAGGCGGGCAGACTTACTGGATTCTCTTGAGGAACTTATTAAAGTCAGCCTGTCGGAGCTGTCCGGTGGCCTTCGTGGGCGTAGCGGCACCCGAGCGGCACTAAAGAAGCTTCTTTTTTTCCACGATTTTCACCGCGGTTCTGCGGTTTGTGCTGAGTCTGGGTGTACCTCGCATGTCACCGATGAGAACTATCATGGCGCTGCAGTGGCAGTTGCAAACATCGCGGAGGTGTACATTCTTATGCTCTTGGAACACGGCCATCTGGAAACAGTTGAGAAAATCTTGTTACGACCACCTGCGTCTCACTCCCTGCAGGACCCTGCGACAGAGGTAGCGTCGCCAACGCATGGGGGAGCGGACGGTTTCTTGTCACCCCTCCAGTTTGACATAACCCTTCTCATGCCATCGACAAACCGTGAAGCAATGCAGTTGCTTTTTTTCCTGTATCTAGCGCAGGAGAAAAATGTTTCGTGTTGGCGTGTGCTTGACAAACTACCCAAGTACGGAGCGAGCGCTGCTGGCGTCGTTGCCGTAGTTGGCCGTCTGGTATCGCAGGAGAAACATCTTTTTGGTCAGTTTAGCCGTACAGCAATTCGGTTGGCGGACGGTTCTTTACACCCTAAAACTGCCGGTACCATTATCTACGGTTCGAACAGAGGGTGCATCCAAAATAAGCCTCAGATGGTGGCTACCGTTATTGGGGGGGAGAAGCGGGCCTCTAATCTAAAAGACTTAAACCACCTGATCAACAACGGTGATTGGGTACTAGCGCTGCGCAGCATACCATTTGTTCTTACAGATCCTCTGCACATCACGCGAAAGGCGTTATTGGTTTGTGAGGCAGTACCGCATGGAGCGGCTTGGGAAGGTGCTGTTAGGGTATTTGTCAGGGCGAACCATATTTGTACTGACATTTCTCACGGTGTGCATTGTATGAAGGAACACACATGTTTGTTCCCAGTTATGGGGATACAGGAGATTGGTCGCTTGTTGACTTTACTTGCTAGCGCGAGGCGTTGGCAGGAGTCACTGCAAGTTTTTGAATCTGTTGGTTCCCATGCTGTTGATGGGTACATGTTCGCAGAGACCTGTTTTACCCTTCGGTCAAGTGGCCACCCCGGGTTGGCCGTTGATCTCTGGGCCATGTGGCGAGCTGCGGTTGGGGATGCCGTGGCCCCTACACCACGAATGTGTGGACAGTTTTTAGCCTGCGGTGTTGTGGGTGATGTGGATGTAGCGGATGCAGCTTGTGTGATGGTGAGGGAAGCCACCATCCCGAAGTACGGAACCTGGTCGTCAGCAAAACCGGAGCTGCCTGCCTCAGATGAGAAGTGTTCGTCTTCACCATGTGTAGTTACTATCCCAGGGACTGAATTAGCTCTGTCTTTCGAAAGGGAGGAAGATACCGTCGCCACTTTGTTACGTGATCGATGGAACGGGAGCTGGCAGGACGCCCTCCAAATGGCCCTCGCCAGCGGGAGGTCGCGGATTATTCAAGAAGTAGCCAGAAAGTCCCCTCGTAATCACTCTATTTACAAAGCCGTGGTTGGGTGGGCTGCGAAGGAGCAGCGTCAACTTTCCGTAGCGGAGCGTTGTGCGATTGCGGGGCACTTGATTACCAATCCGGTTTCGGATGGAGGAGAGTACGACCGAGTGGGTCGTGTCCTTGAGGAGCTACTCGGTAGTGAAGACGATTAGAACCTGTGGTGTTTGAGGCATGATGGTCTACCCCCCGCCGTGCTCCTCACCAGCCATTTCTCATTGTTCCATGTGGCGAGCCCGCTACCTTTTTGCCCCTTTCTAAGTTGTGGCTGGTTTCAATTTCCAATTATTGTAATGCGAGCCTGCTGATAACTGCTCAGGGGAGACAATAAACGCATCGGGTCATTATGCACTTCACGGATACAAACACACACACACACACACACCTCGTTTGACTTCTTTTTTTTTCCTTTGTGCTTCAAAGTGGCGCCGTTGGTTACAACATTTTAATTCAATGTAGAGCAAGGTGTGGTGCACCAGTTGTTGAAAGAAGGACCATATCTTGTCTGTGGTGGTGCGAAGAACCGTGCTTGCAACCCTGTGATACTGGTCAATTCGCCGTGGCGCCATGGGCTGGCACCTTGCGCAAGTAAAATAACAAAACCGGACGTAATCAGCCAACCTCATCAGAATCAGGATGCGGCGGAAGAGTTGCGCCGTCACTCCCACAATGCGGCGTTCAGCAGACTCGTTACAGAGTAGCCAATAGCCCTTATAAGGGTCCCCGTGTGCGTGCAGTTGCGCTATCGACGGCCACTCGTGCGGCAATGCGATTTTTTAATTATTCCTGCGACGAACTGTAAAGCCTCTCACCACCACGATTACTCTCACTTTTTATCTCAACTGACCCACGACCATCTACCAATTGACCTATCACAGTGCGCGAAAAGGGTGCCTGTCCGCGGCGGGCGGAGGGTATCCAATGGAGGTGTTTTTCTTTTTGCATGCAGCACACCACACAGAGGGGTGTATTGGGTTCATACACAGACCATTTGGAGGGTATACTTCTCGTTCTGTTTGTTGCTCTCGCGCAAATAATCACAATAGCGGTTGCAACAGTCGTTATGTGTTTTTAACACCCATTATCCTTTAGGGCCCGTTAGTATTGGACGCTTTGGCACCTTGTTTGTCGCTTCTGATTGCTCTAACTTTGATGGACATTCGAGACAGCAAATCTTTTACTTATACTTCAGAGTATCGGCACAAAGGAACGGTGAGGAGCGACTGCGGCCGTACGTAGGGGAAACTTACCTTCCCGCCTCTGCATGGCGTGCCGTTTGTGTTGTTTCGAGAGCTTCGGGGTCGTGGATATATATATATATATATATATTTTCGTTGGGTTGGACATAAGCCTCCTTATGGTGCCTTTGAGGCTCATCATCACGCATTTTGTGGGAGTGGTCATTATGCCTCATTTTAATGACGCTCCTCGAGTCTGAAGTATGTTTTGGAGGAAAGTCCCCGTTACCATGGCCATAAGCACTACTTTTTATATGTTATTGATCACTGCAGCAGCGGGCTCCAATGTTGTGGGCTCACACAAAGCAAAACTGCCCTCCTCGTGTGTGTGTGTGTGTGTGTGTGTGTGTGGACGTAACTACAGCGAGATGTTCATTGTTACCGGAAAGGACATCAATTATTGTGCGTGGTGGAGGGTTTACGGGACCTTGAACGGGTTAGTATGTGTGGCTGCTGAGTGAAATCGGTTCCCAAAGCACTTCATTTTTCCTGATTTCATAATGTCAATAAAGTTGTGGCAGGGATGGCGTGCGTGCACGTATGGCTTGAAGCAACGGGTGGGTAGCGTTACCAACATGGGAATGGGCGAGGCTTTTTTATTCTCGCCACTAGTGCTCATTGCATTATTGGATCCACATACATTCACTATGGCTTTTTTTTTTGGAAAATATCTCACCTTCCTTCGTGGACTTTTTGGTCTCGGGGGTAGTGTTTCCGGTTGCTGTCTCCATAGCCAATAAATGATGTTCCATCTATTTTTTGTTTAAGTTTTGTTACGCTTGGCTGCTTGCACCTGCAGAAGCCCACGGGGCCTGTCTCTTAACTCACCTTTTTTTTCGGTGCGTGTGCCTGCGTGTAGAATTACTCAATTGCCACCCCATTCATTCGTTCATCAAACATATGTGTTTGAATACATATGCGTGTGTGCTTGAAGAATCAGGTTTCTCAACCTTGTTGAGCCCGGAACGAGCACCTATCTTTGCTTCCTCTTCCTTGTTTTGGGTGGAACTCCCCCACCCTTTGGATGCTCGTTCGTCCGTTCGGTTCCACTATTTTTTTTCTTTGCATGTTTGTGCTACCGAGGGTCGAAGGGGTAAGATAGGAAAATCTACCTGTTAGGACGGTGCCTGCGGAATATACGTGTGACAGAGAAAAGTAGCGTTGGGTGCGAACACCGAGAGAGTATCTGTCATCAATTCAGATCTCGGCGAGTAACATTTATCGAATAAGACCTGTCGTACTCGTCACTCACTCTGTGGCAGAATACAAATGGATCACGATCAACTATACGACTCTCCCCAGTCTGCTAAAGACTCCCTTCTCGACATGACAGCGCTTTTGATCGTAACGTTTGCGCAGCGTGCAGTTATGGCTCCGTCGTATCGTGTAACGTTACTGGCCACCGTAGAAGGTGAGTTGGTGCGGGAAGGCCGGCTACCACCAAAGGGGTTTGGCGGAGTGTTTGGTTGCATAAAGCGTTTGTATGTCAAGGAAGGCGTAAGGTCATTTTTCCGTGGTCTTTTAACTGACGCTGTGCTCTCTCTCCCTGCGACCGTTGTTGAGAACATAAGCTCTACGTTGGTGTCTTTCGCGTTGCAGGTGGCCATCCCTGTCAGGCTCGTCGAGTCGATGAGCCCGTGGACTTACTTGACTCTTTCACTCAGCTCCACATCCGCTGCAGTTTTACTCGCAACCCCTGCCACGGGCCTACACAGCACAATAGTGACGAACTACGTGGCTGACATTGTTGCACCTGTTCCCTCGGAGAAGTCCAAAAATCCTGACAAGGATGACGGTGAAAACAACAAGGAGATTAAGGAAGGCGAGAAGGGGGGTGAGGAATCGTACCGATATGCTACAGCTACGGAGGCGGTGGCGAGCATATTCCGACGGTGGGGATTCAGCGGTTTCTATCGTTGCATCGGTGCCGATGCTATTGCAGTCTTTCTGTACAGGGGAACCTATTATTACGGGTTGCAGCTGTTACCCAGCACCCTGCATAATCGCTTCCCTTATGGCATAAGCCGATGCCTCGCCGTCGTTGCTGGTTTCTTAACTCAACCATTTGAAGTTGTTAGTCGCCGCATGCAACTCACTGCTTCCTCCACAACGGGTCGCCGCTACAAGGGGATGCTCCACTGTGCCCGCACAATTGTTGCGGAGGAGGGATATACGGCTTTGTGGGCGGGGATGCAAGCACGGCTACTGGTGACCTGTGTGGGTGTGGCGGTGCTGGAACTGCATCGCCATTTCTGGGCCGTTTAGAGGATGTGGTGACGAAGCGTGAAGGTGTGTGGTCAGTCTCATGGTGTGAATAAGGGGAAGAAAATGTCTTACATAACAATGGAAAGGGTAAATGGTAGGGGGGAGGGAAAGGTGAAGAGAAGGGGGGGGGGAGGGCATGAGTTCAAGGGGCGCAACAGCAGGGGTTGAGGGTGAAACTAAGTTTTTTTGAGTGCTTGTGTGTGTGTGTGTGTGCAGCGGGTTGACAGCCGCTCTGGGCTTGGTCGATTAGTGCGTACAAGTCTTGATGCATCCGGGGGGCACTTACCGTTGTCTTACGCGCCGAAGTGGACCACCATGCATTGTATCGTCTTTACCCCTACCCTTCTACTGTTCTGTCTGGAGCCAGGGGTAGTGGCAACACCCTTATTTGACGGAAAGTTAGGGTTGAGAGAAAATGAGTGTTTGGGAGCAAGGAAAGTGTGGGGTGCGTGCCATGTTGCAGTTGACACTCCACCCGTTGCACCTGCGCAGATCGTTATCTATCTTGGGCTCTTGCCGTTTGTTTGCCTCCTTTTGCCACTCTTCATACTGAAACAGACATGTTACTCTGCAGTTGACCCCCTCCTTCACCCGAACATAACGGTCCAGCGTGGAGGAAGTCGTGGATTAGGTTACGTTATGCCCGAGTTCATTTATTCCTTCGTTTTTTTTTCAAATTGTAGTGGCCCACTGTAGCTTCGCGCTGCACATACATCTCTTCCTCCACGGTTCATTTCATGCTAAATTACCGACGAACTCTTTTCTTTTCTTCCGTGCCTGAACATCTTGGTCATAGTTTATGTTTGCAAACTTGTGGTCGCGTTCGTGCCTACTGTTTTTTCTTTGGAAGTACACGACGCAGCAGAAACGAGTTAACAGACACTGGTAGCAGCAGCAGAAGTGAAGCAGATTGACTGCGGTTAATTAAGTTAAGGCAGAAACGTACGCACCTGCGGCTGGAACGCCGGAGAGCGTGCTTTTTTTGCGCATTCACAGGGCGGAGAAAGGCACAGAGCAAGGACTGTGTGTAACTGTGTTGCGTGTTTGTGTTTTGTATTCACACAAATATGGTAAGTAAGTACCACCGCTTGCTTCAGCAGGGGCTACGTGAGGAAGAAGAAGGAGTCACTGAACGAAATATGGTGGCAGGCGGTGAACAGCGGCACGGGCACGTGGATGACGACAATGCGGAAGGGGATGCTGATTTTTATGACCAGAAAGATGAGCGGCGAGCGAAAATGTCGAATCCTAAACATGAGTCTGCGAATGTTTCCGCGGGCGGGAAGCAAAATAGGTCGGTGAGGGATTGCCTCCCCGGTTCCCTTCCTCCCGTAGCCAATACGAGCACTGACGCGGCGGTCAGGTTTGATAGGGAACGAAAAAATGCGGGTCACGGGATTGATATTTCGTGTGTCGAAGGCGACGGTGCGCAAATGGGTACGTACGTCTCCACCGGCCGTAGTGACGCAAAAGCAGGGGGAGGAAGTAGCGCTATAGGCGTCACTGCCGATGATGAGAGTGATGGGAATTTGGACACGGACGGTAGCGACGCTTCTGAGGGCGATGAGGTTGAGTCGACAACCGACGCTGATGTGTATGGGGAGGACGATACCACTGAAGGGCCTCGTGGTGGTGTGCGGTTGTATTCTTGCGATGCCTGTCCGCATGCTGTGTTCACAACTCATGCAGCGTTGCTTGCCCACGCTGAGGAGCACCATGCGGATCTATTACCAGATCATGCCCGTTTGCGTCGTATCGCACAAAAACTTAATCCAGTGTGGAACCGCGCTCTAAATGCCCGTCGTAACACCATTACATCGTGGGGGAAGAAAATATTCCACGTGGCCGCGCAACGTGATGCGGGGGAGTCGAAGATGCAGGAGGCTCATCGTGCCCGGGCACAACTGGAATGTGTTGTGCGCCGCTGGCATGATAAAGCACGTGTCTTTATATTTGGAAGCTCTGTGGCGATGGGCGTGTGGGACGGCACAGCGGATATTGATTTTGCCGTCGTTGATGTTGATGCAATGGAGCGTGGAAGTTGGCCACCGTTGGAGAAGAACGCTGTGCGTTCCATCACAGAGCTACTACGCCGGGTGGGGTTTTCATTTGTAAATTTGGAGCCAATTAGCCACGCTAGAGTGCCAATTATTAAACATCATGCTTCGTCACCAATCCTTACCGTCGCAAGAAGAGACGCAGAAGACGTTGTAGCTCGAAGCATTCGCTTTATTTTGAATGGCCCTGCCACGCGCGAGGATCGGTTGCTACTGGAAGGAAGCGTACGCGACGCTGTGGGCCCCACTGGGGTGCAACAGGTGTGGTGGAACCGCACCTCCGACATGATGTCAGCCACACTCGAAAGTACTACCGCTGCCGTTAGGGCAGCAATGTGCAGTCCGGCACTTGCCTCGGCATCACTGCGCACAAAGGTACAGCCGGCGCATGATGAATGCAGGCCAGAGTTGTATAATATTGACTTCGATCTCAGCTTCCGCGCATTTGGCATACGCAATTCAACTCTTCTACGGAAATACTTACTTAGTCACCCGTGCGCTCGACCAGGAGCCATTGTACTTAAAGATTGGAGCAAGACAAGTGGTGTGAATAACTCCGTTAACGGTTACTTTACTAGTTATGCAATCAACATAATGTGGATATATTACCTTGTTCAGAAGGGTTATGTGCCGTACGTGGATCCTCTTGAAATTCCTGAATCACTCGTAAATTATACCGATTTTGACCCCAGGTACACCCCGATGATAGACCCAGAGATTACGAACACAGAGCGGGAGGAGCTGTACAAAGCAGCCGGCGACATGCTTGTGGGGTTCTTCTATTTTTACTCATTTGAATTCGACTGGGGGCATAACGTAATTTCCCTTAACCGGCCGGGAATAACAACGAAGAGGATGCTAGGGTGGCACGTTGAGGACGTTGTACCGGTTGCTTCCACCTCAGTGAGCAGTGGTGGTGGAGGTAGCAATGTGAAGCGACACCCTACAAGGTACGAGCTTTGTATCGAGGATCCCTATGAAGAAAACTTAAATTTGGGCCGACACATCGGAGTAACGAAGTCGTTGCGTGTGCGGACGGAACTCTACCGCGGTCTCTTATCCTTATTGAAAGAGGGGGAGACAAGGTCGTGCGTCTTCGCCGCAGCAGATTCATCAGGCACGCCGGCGGCTGGGGGTAAGCAGTCGGCCGCTCTACCAGCTCGAGCACTGTTCAAACTGATGGCCTTAACAACTCAGGCTATATCAGAATCAAGGCGTCTCCCACAAAGTAATAGTGACAATAGCGGTCGCATTGGTAACGGTGATAATGAATCCCTTACGGAGGTCGGCGGTGGCCACAGGGTTGAAGGCGCTGGTGTCGATCCAGCTTCCTGCGCAGGGGCGTCGCTTTCCTCCTTCGGTGAGCCACCGATTGGAGTTCATGAGAAAACGCTTGAAAGCATATTTGTTGAGAAGGCCCCTATGGAGTTTCAGTTGGTACGAAAGGTATGGAACTGGCACCAACTGATCCATCGGCTCGGGTACAAAATACACCGAGGTCACGTGATGCCACGGCGTGAAGTTGGGGTACGTTGCACCGCCCGGCGCGATGCGGAAGAAACAACAACAGAACTGGCTTCGGACGTTGACACAACTAAGAGCCTGAGACCTGGGCGAGGTCTTACAGACACCATGCTGCGAGACCTGAGCCGCGGCTACATGACGCTCACACCGGAATGGGTTGCTTGGTCAGCGCCATGGGTAAGCCAACACTTGCGCGGATACAGCCGCTTAACGACAGTGCGTTCCGCAGTGGCCGATGAAACCCCACCCGCCCTGGCGACGGTTCCGTCTGTAGTGAAACCACCGACTGGAGAGGCGGTTATGGGTGCGATGAGGACCACCCGCCGAAATGCTGCACCTGCTCGTAGGGTGGAGCTGCTGAAGTTATGGCTCTGGCGCGGCATCAGCAAGGTTACTCCATTCAAGAGCCCTCGTTGATGCTTTCCGTTACCCAGAGCTCCAGACGTGTTTATTTTATTACTTAAACGCCATTTCTGCGCATACGGTTGTATGATCATTGACTTGGTTCCACTCATTGTTTGGCTTTGGTTTGTCTTACACCTACCATGTCTTTCTTTTGACACCGGTATGCCCTTTTGTGTTTTCTTCACGATAAAGTTGTCATATCTCTTTTTTTCACCCTTGTCTCATTACTGGTGATGCGACCACCTCGGTTGCCGCCTTTCGTCATCACGTATTTGTGTACCTTTGCTCAGGCTTGTAAGTTGTGTGTTAGAAGCTCTGAGAAGGCACTGAGCGTTGAGCGTGTCAGGATAAGGCTTGGGGGAGGTGAACCGTACGTTCCGCATCTGTTGCTTTACCCAAGTGACTTTATGTAGGTAGGTAGGATAGGAGGAAATGCCGTCACCCTTTCAACAAACTTTGTTGGCCCGCGCCTACCACTACGTGCATCCGAAGACTGGTCGACCCATTAGACAGTTTCGTCGCTATGGCGATCCGCGTTATATCAATAACGAAGCGGCACTGATTCGCGGGCAATGGGGCCTCATAACTGCGGATTTCGGTATGGTCACGCAGTCGCAGATGGAGAATGCACGTCTTGCAATCCTCCGTCGTCTACCCCGCGGGAGCTTCACACTCACAATGCACACCGATTACGAGGAGTTTCCGGTTGTGAAAAAGAGCCCAGAAAGTCGTATGGGTGCTGGTAAGGCGAACATTCATCATTTCGCGTTCAAGTTCACGACAGGGGTGCCGCTATTTGAGATCATGCCGATATCCGCCCGCCGTCTCAATCAGGCGGAAGCGGAGGGCATATTTTTGGCAGGGAGACCGTTCATACCGCTTCAGACGGTTGTGGTGCCACAAGGTCGCGTTGATGAGTATCATGTCTTCAAGTAAGTGACAATGGAAGGTGGAGCCTGCCGGAGTGGATGAGTGCAGGGGCATTAACTTTGTATTTTGCCGCATCCGGTTGAGGAACGAAAATAAATAAAGGGAGGGTTACTCACCTCATCTGGCGTAAATGAATTGTGTACAGTTGTTTCTTACAGTTTGAGTCTGCGGGAGATGGTTATGGTTACCGCTGCTGCCATCACCACGCTATTTCCCCCCTCCCCCCACACACACCCAGCGTACCGCCGTTGTTCTTCACTTACTTTTATCAAGTGTTGTAAGTGCTGCCTTTTATCTGTCGTGAGGTTGGCTGTGGGAAACGCAGTTCCACTCGTTGATTATCCAGTCATTCATATAGCACCCGTCGATACTCCGCGTTCATTTGTTTAGACTTTTTGAGCGTAGTGGTTGCTACTTTTTGACTGGTCTGCTTTTTCAAGGCGCTCATTCCTCTTCCTGTATTGTCATCCTTCCTAATGAAATTCCCTATACTTTTATTGTTATTGTGCCTCTCCTACGCCTCCTCTTTTTCTGTGCGCCACGCCACGGGGTAGAGTCGGCTCGGGATTAAGTTGCTTTGCTCTCCACAGAAAGTTGATTTAGAGTGCAACCTTGAGCTAGACGGCGGTGTGCAAATCGGGCGAAAGCGAATCCTCGCTAGAAGCTATTTGCACAGACCTCAAGGAACCGAGAAAAAAAAACGAATAAGAGGAGAAAACACATTTAACGAATAAAAAGGATCGAGATAATCGAAGGAAATAGAGAAAAGTAACCCTTAGCTTCGTTATTCCCGGAGGAGCCAGAAAGGAAGCCAGTGAAGACACTAAGTGGGGAGGAAGCAGCGCAGGGGCGAAGG
>NW_027124279.1:2110-4150 GCF_001457755.1 Trypanosoma equiperdum | reverse complement strand
GGGGGGGGGCAGGGAAACACAGCAACAAGGAAAAGACACGGAAGGCGGAGAGAAGGAAAAGCTGAAAAATAAGAAATTACGATGACGTTGTCGTCCGGGAGCCTCCCCAATTTCTTTCCGAGCCTCGATGGCAGCAACATAAACAACTTCCCGGATGAAGCCCCCACACCAATGCTCTCTATGCGCTATGACGACGGTTTCATGAATCTCGAGAACGGATCGCGACATCCTTCTTCGAACTGCAATACCCCGAGCGTCCGTTTTCACAATGGCCTCGCCTGGGTGGAGAACTGGCAGCTGTCATCCTCTAACTTGGTACCGCAAACACCTCCGTCAGCGGCCATTGGGCCCTCACGTTCCCCATCTTCATTCTCATTGATGAAATACAGCCATGATCCCTACGGTGTGCGTGGTAACAGTCAACCACAAATGCAGCAACGGGCGGCAGGTTGCATGATGGTGGGCCGTGGGCCTTCTCCGAACGGTTGCTCAAGTCCCGTGATGCGTCTCAGTTGTGTGGAGGATGGGTCATCGCGATTCGCACCTGGTCATTCAGCAGTGGTGCCTTCGGCTATTGAACGTCCGCTCTCTCAAACAGGGCAGCGGGAATTCCCTGACGGGCGGCCACGCCGGAAGGGGCGCGCACGTGATCGAACTCGTGGCGGGCGTTCTCTAGCTGACGTCCCACCTCCCACGAGTATGCGTTACTTCCCACCGCCACCACCGTGTTTAGAGAGCATGATTTCTTGTGGCATTTCGCAAGCAACCCTCGTAAAAATCGCGACGAGGTGGTATGAGCGTACCATCGCTTGCGAGCAGTCATATGTTGGCCGCCTGCATGGTGGTTGCGCTGTTCTCCACGGTGCGGCAGCGTTCCGACGGCAACCCATTCTCGGTAGTTTACAGCCGGTGTTGTGCCCCCGCATGGAACTCACGCTGCAGTTTACCTTTGATCAGTGGCTAAAAGCAGCGAGCCGATGGTGGGAGACTGTAATCCGCCCAATGACAATGGAATACCGACTGCCACCGCCCTATGTTTTTTAACCTTTAGAGACACAGAGGGGAAAAGGGAAAAGATTCATTTACATATTTGTTTATTCGTGGGCGTACGAACATTTTCTTTCCGTCTCAGTTGTCAGCAGGTTTGGTCCACTTTCATTTTTCCTCCGTTCATTCCTGCTTACATCCGCATGGATTAAAACATTCGTAATTTTTTTTATTTGGTTTGTTTCTTCCACAGTCGTTGTTGTTTCCCCTATACTTACGGCTATCGTGTTTCGCACAGATAGCTGCAGGCTGTTTGCTACGGGCACCGACATTAGTTTTTTGTTTTCTTTTTCGTTTGGACGACTTTTTTTTTTTTTTTTCCACCTCCCCCTCATTAAGAGTGAGAAATGTTTAACTGTATCGGGAGGTGAACAAATGGGTGTGAATTTAGTGGGGGAATGAGCGGTAATTTAGGAGAGAGAAGAAAAAAAAAAGGGAGAGAAGGTAAGGTAAAGTAAAGGAAAAGGGAAAAAGAAAAAAAACATTATCGTCAAATGGAGGTCGTGCACGTATTGGAACGTATACAAATACATTTACTTTTATGATTCATTTGTGTTTAGCACCTCATCTGAGTTACCCGACTACCCTCTTTTTCTCTTTAGCCACCTTTATTGAAAAAAAAAGGAAAAAAAAAGAAGAAACCCCCAGCGACAAATGTGGTGAAGAAAAGAGGTAAAACGAAAACAAAGCAAAATAACCTCAAAATAATAGTTATTTAATTATGAAACAGGGGCATAATGTTATACGAAAGGAGGAAAAGAGGTGATGGCGGGGGAACAGGACACACAAGCATACGCACGCACACAAGCACACACACGAAAAATGAGAGAGAGAGAGAGAAAAAAAAAAAATAAAAGTGAAAGAAATTAATTAAAATAGCCAAATAGAGATGAGGGAAACAAAGGGAAAGAGAAAAAAATAAAAAAAAAAGAACGAGGAAAGACAAAAATGATAGGAAACTAGCTGAAGTTAGAAACCAACAAGAAGTGAAGG
>NW_027124279.1:1113-2072 GCF_001457755.1 Trypanosoma equiperdum | reverse complement strand
ATATATATATATATATATTGCAAGTCCAAAAGGGTTTTTTTAAAAAAAGGTTTGTGGGTTGGTGAAGCACCAAGGAAGAGGGGGAAAATGAGACTAGTTGAGCTGCTAGAAAAGAAAAAAAATAAAGAAAGCAATTCTTTTCCCCCAAGTTAAATGTACACATACACATACACGCGCATGTAAATTATTACTATTATTATTATTATTTTAGTGTGTATAACTTCCACAGTGAAGAAACAAAATTTCCCTGCCGTCATTGCCTGTACCAACTGTTTTTTTTTTTTTAAAAGAAGAGAAATAAATGGGCAAATGAATGAGTAAATGTTTGTTTCGCTAAAGATTGAGAATAGGACGAATGAAAGGAATTTTGTGAAGTGTGTGCGGCTGCGCGCATCCTCTTCTTTTCTTACTTTAAAAAAAAAAACAACACTTTTTTAACTCCTATTTCCCGTCTTCTTTTCCGTTTTTCCGTTTGTTCTCTGTGCTGATGTGCGTGAGGGGTTATTTTTGTTTTATTTTGTTGCGCATTTTTTGTTTCCTTATTGCTACATGCGCTTGACCCTTTCCTCCCTGTACCCCTTTTTACCAAAAGAAAAAAAAGAAAAAAAGAAGAAAAATAACAAGTAATGAGAAGGAATGAAAGTGACATGAATAAAATATTGGTTAAATATTTATTTGTGTGTGTGCGTGCGTGCGTGTGTGTGTGTGTGCGTTTTGACCTAATGAAACTGAAGCGGAGTCGAAAGAAAGAAAAAACAAAAAGAGGAGAAACATGTATTTATTGATATGTTACTAATTGAAGTTGAAAAGTTTCCCCACTGCTTAAGAAGAAGAAGAAGAAACCTACATTTGTACACTTGTACAATCTCTTTTCCTTGTTTTGTTCTGTTTTATTTTACTTTAAATTTTTTTTGTTTTCTTGCGGCAATGGATTGGATGTGCGCGCGCATTCGGGAGTC
>NW_027124279.1:0-1103 GCF_001457755.1 Trypanosoma equiperdum | reverse complement strand
TTTTTTTTTTAGATAAGAAAAAAGAAATCAAGTCACTGAAACCAGACCAACAAATGAACATTGCCATCATTTTTGTTTTGATGCGAACTGGAAGCAATGAATGGGAATTCAATAAACAAGACAAAACACACGTGAGTGTTGTGTGTGCAATAAAAAAAAAAAATAATAATAAAAGGAGGGGAAAGAAGGGGGAGAGGGAACAGGAGAGGAATTCGGGAGATGGGGGGAATTCCCCTTTCTTTTATTTTATTTCCATAAGGAACAGAGTTAAACGGAAATAAAAATAAAAAAAATAAAAAAAATAAAATAGTAATAATAATATATGTATCCCTCCAATTCCCTCTCTAACTCTCCTCTGAATGACTCCGTGAATGCGCGCGTTATTTTCCTTATTTCTCCGTGCCATTTATAAATTGCTGCTTTCTGATTCCCTCCTTTCCCCACTTCTAAAAAAAAGAACAAGAAAACAAAAAGAAGGAAAAAAAAAAGAAGAAACTCCACCGGTGTTTTTGAAAACTAAAGAAATTCAGCGAACCCATTTTGATTTGTTTAGTGGTGTTCGTTTTCTTTTTTTTTTTCAATTATTATTTGCGCAGTTTTTCGTTGTTTCATTCCATTAATATTCCCCCCCCTCTTTTCTCCCAGTGGAGGTGGGTGGCATTAGGACATGTTAGTGGTGATAATATTGCCGCTGTTTTTTTTTTCTCTTTTTCTTTTTAGCTGGCTGCACTTTACTTAATTATGTTATGAGTTTCTTTTTTTCTTCTTTTTTTCTTTTTTTTTTTGTATGTGTGTGGACGTGCGGTGATGAGTGTGACGACGATGACGGTATGAGAGGACGGTACGGGAAGCACTTTAGTTCTTTTTTCTTTTTACATTAATAATAGTAATAATATAAATAGTAATTAAATGTAATAATAATATTAGTACAATATCAACGGGATGGGGAATCAAAATAATTAAAATGAAATTACTTGCGGCAGCGGCACCACCGCCGTCAGAACCGGAGGCGCGGCAATAAAAATAAAATTAAAGTGAAAAAAAGAGGAGGAGGAGGAAATGTGCACGGATGTTCCTTTCGTTGTTGTTGTTGTTTTTTTTTT
>NW_027124277.1:1182-1805 GCF_001457755.1 Trypanosoma equiperdum | reverse complement strand
TGATTCGTTCACTGATTGGGAGGTATAAGTGCTACGAAGTTAAAACTGTTGGAGATTCTTTTATGATAGCGAGTAAGAGTCCTTTCGCTGCCGTCCAACTCGCACAGGAACTACAGCTGCGTTTCTTGCATCATGACTGGGGAACAAATGCGATTGATGAATCCTACCAGCAGTTTGAGCAGCAGCGTGCGGAAGATGACAGTGATTACACACCGCCAACTGCTCGGTTGGACCCTAAAGTGTACAGTCGGTTGTGGAATGGACTGCGAGTACGTGTTGGAATCCACACCGGGCTGTGCGACATCCGACGCGATGAAGTAACGAAGGGATATGACTATTATGGACGTACATCCAACATGGCAGCAAGGACGGAGAGTGTTGGTAACGGTGGTCAGGTGCTGATGACGACTGCGGCGTACATGTCACTGTCAGCTGAGGAGCGTGAGCAAATTGATGTCACTGCACTTGGTGATGTGCCGCTACGTGGTGTGCCGAAGCCTGTGGAAATGTACCAGTTGAATGCCGTGCCTGGTCGTACCTTCGCTGGTCTCCGTCTTGAGCATGAGCTTCTTAACGATGATGAAGATCAGACCACAACCTCCTGTAGTGACCACAGTTCTTCG
>NW_027124277.1:0-1172 GCF_001457755.1 Trypanosoma equiperdum | reverse complement strand
ACCAGTTGAATGCCGTGCCTGGTCGTACCTTTTCCGTTCTCCGTCTTGAGCTTGAGCTTCTTAACGATGATGAAGATCAGACTACAACTTCCTGTAGTGACCACAGTTCTTCACGGACAGATCTGAGTGTAGCTGCACAAACTATTGCTGCTTCCCTTCAGTCGCTCTTGGGTACCTTCACCCCTGCTCAGCGCCAGAAGGCATTAATACCCTTTTGCGAACGGTGGCGTGTTCCGCTTCCTCAAAAGGTCGGGAACGTGTGGGACGATGACGGTTGTCAGGAAGTTGTACGGCGTGTTGCTGCAAAGGTGGGCCGTGTTATGGATTTTGGAACGAGGAAGCCCTCCAGCAGTGTGACATCGTTGGAAAGGGGTGGAAGTCTCTTCTCAGCTGGAGGAGCAGCTGCTATAGTGCTTGCTTCATCCTCAAGTTCCTCCAGCGTTGATGGGCGCTGTGGTACCGTACAATTGATTGACTTGGAAAATGACAGCACTACCAGCTAATATTACCCTCATACCATTGCTGTATTTGCGCTCTGCTATTGAAGTGAATGAATGAGTTATTTTATATGATGTGTGCAATCTTTTCTTTATATTTATTTTGTATAAAGTGGCCATTATAACTTTTTCTCCCCGTTCTTGTGCCTTAAATGACCTCCTCAAACGGTAAATGCTTTAAATACATTTTTACATGAAGATGCTTTTTGTTTCTGACATGGCTACTCTTCTTTTTGAGAACTGTGTTTGGAGATTGTACATTTTCTTTTGTTTGATGTGCCTTTGAATGTGAGTATCCTCGCCACTTTTGATAATCTCCCTCTTATAAATAATATATTTATTAACTGAATAAGCTTAAATCACCGTTTGTGTGTGTGTGTGTATGTGTGTTTGAAGAAGGTAAACCCCGTGACGTGGAGGCTATAGCAAAGTAAAAGTGTCTTTCTGGGCTTATTTCTCCAGTCTACCCCAATCTTTTTTCATTCGGAGATGCTGGCTTGTAAGATGTAGTTCCCCAATGAAACTGCTGACGACTAAACCCTATTTGCTATATCTAATACTTGCGTATAACTTCCTGCATGTTTCCATATGCTTATTGTAACTTTCCTCATATTCCCTCACACCCATTCTTTCTATTTTACCTTTAGACAACCAAGGAATATGAAACTGAACAAT
>NW_027123084.1:2227-4397 GCF_001457755.1 Trypanosoma equiperdum | reverse complement strand
ATCAGAGCAAGTTTCTTATTTACAAAGAGACTAGAATCTTTGCAACTTTCACCCTTCCATTTGCAGCCATCTTTGCATTCTTTTTCCGGCTTTCCTGCACATCTCTCCTCTTTCTTATCTGCAGCTCCTTCTCCTGTTCCTGTTTTTGTGTTTTCTGATCCCTCTACTTTTGGATTGCATTTATTTTCTTTTTCATCATAGGTACATTTATCTGTTGGGCAAGTGGCATTTTTGCCGTGGTGTTTGTTGCAGGTATCCCTTGCCACCGTTGTGGATCCAGATGTTGTTCGCGGTTCGGAAGCTGTCGGCGGGTTCGCCGGGGTGATTATTGCGTGTACGTGGTCCGTTGCAGCCTCCGTTAGTTCTTTGAGTTGCTCTATCTGTGTTGCTTTTTGTATCGTTGCTGTGTCGCCTGCCTCGCGCTGCCTGAGCTCCTCCGAAACTGCTTGCAGTTTCGGGAGCCATTCCGCCTTTTCTAGTTTCGGAGTGCCTGACGTAGCTTGGGATTGGTATTTAATGCAGGCTCCGTTGTTTGATCCGTCGCATCAGGCATTGTCGTACTTGCCGACGTAAAGATCGTTGTTTTCGCCATAGATCGCTTGTAGAGCAGAGCTTATGGCGTTTTCAACTCCGGCTGCTGTTAGTTTGTTGTTTGTTTTCACTGGACACGCCTGCCTGAGCAGCGGCCACTTGGCTTGGAGTGGCATGCCGCCTGCTTCCCATGCGACGTTTCCCCCGGCTTTGGGTCCACAGGGTTGTATATTTCGCAGGGTATTCCTTGTCCCGCAGATACAGGCTACAATGGTCGCTATTGTTTTTATTGGGTTATGCGTGCCCGCCGTTTCGTCGCACACCGCTTGCCTGCCCGCCGCTGACCCTGAGTGCATTGCTTCGCCTCCCATGGAATTGTCATAGCTTGTTTTTCCTCCGTAGATTGCTTTTCGTATTTTAGTTTTTACCTGTTCGTCCGACAGGCGGTCTATTTTGTTGGCTCCAGCGGCTTTGGAAAGCTCGAAAATGGCGTCGACATATGCAGCGACAGTTGGTCTGATTGCCGCTAGTTGCGCTGGGCTAGCGTCTTGTAGGTTATAGCGCTTGAGCACTGCCGGCTTAGCTTCGGAGTCTTTGAGCTTCAGCGCAGTATCGCTCCAGGTCTTCCATTTTGCTTTCCAGTCTTCGCTCTTTTCGCTTTGGGGAATCTCTGTTGCTTTGAACTTGTTGTTTGAATCTTGTTGTGTGAATTTGGTTTGCCATTCGTCAGATGCAAGGGTCATGTTTAGTGTGTAGAGGTCGGTTACGTCTGGTAGCGTCGGTGTTGTGTCCGGGGCGATTGCCATGTCGCCATCTGCGAGTTGCAGCGCTGGGCACATCAGTGTCATGGCCGCCGCATTGTCGTCGTCGTTCGGTGCCGTCGCACTCGCTGATCCTATTACCAGCAATGCTAAGGTGGTGATTGTTTTTATCATGTCACTGACTTCTTTCTTTGCTTTACTAGCTTGAACAATACAAGTTGTATACTCAGTTGAGGTTTCTGTGGTCTGTTTTTACGTGCATTGGCGGTGCGTTATTCGCAGTGGGCACTTTTAAGGTTATTGGCATGATGGGGGTTGTGTGAGCTGCTCTGATACTCGTCTTTGGTGGCAGTACCGCGTTGCTTCACCGAGATTTTTTTGCAATTGCTGCTGTAGCGGTCTCTTCCTTGATGTATTCGCATTTATGTGGTCCTTTCCTATGTCTCCGTGCTTTGTTCTACTGTATTTTTCTGGTATTTGCTGTTTGGGTTGTTGTGCAAGCGGTTCGCAGCACTAAATCGTGTTAGGGTTATATCCTTCGTGGCTGGTATGCTGGCCAGTGTCTGCTGTATATGCTTCCGCAAATATGATGTGCATGCTACATCTACTGTTACAATTTTTGTGCTTTAAATAACATCCCTTCTTTAAGCGATTTTCCACATACACTTGCATATTCCAATGTCATTTTCTCCCCATCTAGTGCATGGGTTTGAATTCTACCCAAATATTTCGTACTAAATTTTCTTCTTTCTAACTCTTTATGTCATGTACGATTTTTCACAATCAATTTTACCTTCTCTCTTGCGCAATCGGTTTCCATTTAAATGAATGAATGGGGCTTCTCCAATCACCCCACTGTCGGAATAAAAAAAGAACAG
>NW_027123084.1:1496-2122 GCF_001457755.1 Trypanosoma equiperdum | reverse complement strand
ACCCTAGCTATTAAACCACCACCACTAAGATATGGGTTTGCAACTAGGAGATCATTTTGGTAAATGAGGTAATTTCTTATCCTCTTCTTTTATGTATCCAACATTAAAAACCAATAGCATCTCTTCACATGCTCTTTTACAATATCTTCTTCGTTAAATTTATCTTTACTTTCTGCAGTATTCTGCATAAAATATTCCACGGCACTCTAATACTTATTTCCATCACCAACAATAAAATCAGATCCATCTAAATGAATGACAATATCCTCATCACTTGCATTCTTTTTTCTAAAAATTCTATAACCCATCTAATATTTTTAACATGGCTGTACAAACCTCCCATCGCAATTGTAATAATCTCAATATTACTTAGTTTTCCACTTAATATGAGTCTATATCATCTCTGAGTTGCATGAGTTTGGACTACAACAGCAAACACTCTAGGCTTCTTAAGAACATTATGTGTTACACGTGCTGTTTTCTTATTTAATAGGTACTGAGCTTGAAAATACTAAATAGAACAGTAACGGTAATCGTAAAGTTCTCAAGATACCGAATTCCATGACTTATTATACCTTACATTTGAGGGGGTTATGGGAAAAATTTGAAAAGTTCAATAAATATGA
>NW_027123084.1:0-1486 GCF_001457755.1 Trypanosoma equiperdum | reverse complement strand
CATGAGTTTGAACTACAACCACAAACACTCTGGAGTTCCTAAATTCTTTCTCCATTACATTTGCCGTTGTTTCTTCTTGAATAGGTACTGAGCTTAAAAATACTAAATATAACAGTAACGCTAATAGTAAAGTTCTCAAGTTACAAATTTCATATCCTAATATACCTTTTAATTTTTGAGATATTTATGAAAATGCTTAAAAAGACTTCAAAATATGTTACATGAAAACTAAGGTGTTTGTTAGTTAGGTTGTGTTTTTAAATATGTAGTACAATAATATAATTATGATGTGCGTGTTGAAGTGTGTGTGCACGGGGTCTCCGGCTTTTATTTGAGTACGTGTCTACGGCTTTTGTTTTGGAACTTAGCTGTAGCTGTCGTTAGCGCCGTATACTACACTTATTTCGCTGTTTCTCTAATTTACATTTTTCTATATTCATTTTTGTGAGGAGTGCTGAAGCGGGGTTCACTAAATAATTTAGATATACTAAGAATTTTACCACATTCATATTCTAAATACTCCGACCACACGTATTCATTTCAGTCCTTCCATTAATATAACCTTATCATCTACTGCTATCATTGTTTTTCCATTATTTCTACAGTATAATATATGCATATCTTTGTATAGAACGTACCATGAAGCACAATTCCCCCTGTATTTTTCTTATTTGCTGTTTTGGTCCATAACATGTTATTTCGTCTGTATTTTTATTTATTTCCTTTTTATGTTATGGAGCTGCTGCCGCAAATAACCTAGAAATCCAATTTCGGCTCTACGCTGCACCTATTCTCCCGCTTATTTTTCTCTTTATCATCTCCTTGTGTATCATGATATCTATCACCATATTTATGTTTGAAATTGTACACATTATATTTTTATCCCCTTTGCGTCTTTCTATGTCTGCTTTAATATTCTTCGTGTCTCCCATTTCACGTAACAACTCACTCACTCGGATTGCATCCTTTCCTTTATTTTAACTTCCATTTGGTCGTTCATTTGGTTGTAAACACCACTCGTATTATAATATTACTATGTGTACACTTACTCACATATTCTCCTACTGCTTTTACTAATATAATCTAACCCTAGTATCCATAAAATAAAGAAAATAAACGAAATGATAATAGCACTCACTATTTAAACCTTCTCATCCTACTACTTTATTCCCACAGGAAACTTTATAACTAAAATTTGTATTTTCAATTTTTTCATATTTTTTTTGAAAAGTATTAAAATATAACTCATTTTGTGAAAATTTAGCAAATTATCTTACAACAGCAATTATTATAAGCTTCATAAAATTGCAAAAAAACTTCTTAAATTTTTGAAATTCTACAGAACTCACAAAGACAGAAGCCATCAGAGAAATTTTCTTATTGAAGAGAAAACTGGAAGAGCGGCACTCGAGCTTGGGAAGCTTTTCAGTAGCATCAACAAAATCTATCCATCCACATACTGCTTACTCAGTCGGTTTGAAATCCT
>NW_027124271.1:1916-8971 GCF_001457755.1 Trypanosoma equiperdum | reverse complement strand
GGCTCCACGAATGCTGGGACCGTGATTCTGTTTCACATATCTGCGAAGAAGCAGTCTAACATATATCTTTATCCAAGAGTGCCAATGCTGCCTCTTGCTCCTTCTCTGGTGGCGGATGCCTGTTACCAGTCCCAATCCTGTTGAATCGGGTTTAATGCTTTAACTTGGCTTCCTCCTAGATAGAGTACTAGACCCTGGCACCGCGATGGGGTGGCCGATGGCACCAGGGAAATTTAATAATTTTCATAAAACTGAACAAAAATCCTTTAAATTCTAAAATGCTACAAATATACCAAAGGAAGCGAAAGAAATCATATCAATTTTCTTATTAATAATAAAAATAGAATCCTTGCACTCTTTTCCTTCTCATTTGCAACTATTAATCTCTGTGCAGTCGTGTTATAATTTTCCTTTGCATTTCTCTTTGTGTTGCTCCTGCACCTCCATCTGTTCCTTGTTTCGTATTCCCTTCTCCATTTTTAAGTTTTTATTTCCCTTTTTCGTCGCTGTCCCCTTCTTCCCATTTGCATTTAGCATTTGCGCATGCAGTATTATTGTCTTTGTGTTGCTCGTAACCTTTGTTTTGTTTAACGACTGTTTCTTCTGATTTTTTCTGTGGTGGCTGTTTCGGGAGTGGTTTGGCCGCCTTGTAGTGTCGGGTTGCGGCTTGGGTTAAGCTTGCTATGTGCGCTGCCTTTTCACGCGCCTCTGCTGCTTTGGCTTCTGCTGCTTCTAGTGGTTCGGCTGCTTATACGAGTTTAGCGACACAGGGTATGCTCTCACCGCCTTTGTTTTCGGCTTCGGTGAAATATTTGGTATAGATGACGCAGCATTCTGTGTTTGCCCCGCTGCAGGTGCCACCGGCGCCCGCTATCTTCCCTAGGTGAATTACTGCCGTGTTCCTGTTGCCGCTTACTCTTAGTCTGCTTGCTACCGCTGCCACTAGCGCCATAATGGTTGTAGGCGTCGGTGATGGCGGCTTCGCTTTGGGGCACTTGTCTTTTAGGGCTTGTATACTGGATGCTGTACTGCCTTCGAAACTTATCGTAACTCCTGATATTCCGCATTCATCGGAAGCCCCACCGGCTTCCAGACCACAAATGCAGAGCATGTCGCTCGACAAAGATTTCCCACCGTTGGCTGCGCATTTTGTAGCGCGGTTCTCTCCACTTGGCGTTGTAAAAGTTCCTATTTTGGCTGTTGCTGCCGCCCCTCGCCCGTACAGCGCTTCCAAGATGGCTTGCTTTGGTGTCGCCGGCTTGGTTGTTGTTGCTTCTGTTTTTGCTGATTTATAGTCTGACACAACCTGTATTGCTTCATAAAGTGTTGTGTTTATTGCTGCGTGGTTTGGTGCTTTCGCCCAGTCATCTGCTGGTGTCGGATTCTTTTGGTGCCATTTCTTGCCTTCATCCTCTTTGTAAGCTCGGTGATGGTCGTCGATCCAGTTGACCCACTGACCTGCCCAGTGCTTTCGTACATCGTCTCGCTTGTACTCCGCTTTCTTCGCTCTCCACTTGAGTGTCTGTTTTTTGCCGTCAAACTGCTTCTGCCAGTTCTGGTCTGCTGTTTTCACGTTCATCTGTCTCAGCTCCTTCAGCTTGGCCATGGAGTCTGCGGCTACTGAGGGCTTTTTCGGCTCGACGGCCTTCAAGTTTGCTATACCGCATAGGAAAGAAAAATCCTGGGCGTTTTCTGTCTGGATCGCCGCCAGTGTCTGTTTTGTGATCGCGGCTTCTATTAGCAGCAGCAGAGTTGCTATCTTTTCTGGTGCCATCTTCTGTTACCGTTGTTTGAAGTTTTATAGATGGATGTCGAATTATTTTAGTTTTCTAATCTCTGTACGGGAAGCATAAAATTGTTCTGCCGTTCAAATATGGTCATTTTCCTTTAAAGAAAAATACAACTAAGGCAAAGATTTCACACTTTATTTTTCCAATCCACCTTCATCCAGACTTTTATCTACAAACTTTTAAAAATTTTGTCCGCAACTGCAGGATGACTGCTGTTAGTCTGTAGACATCATTTTGACTTGCAGAAAACAGATAAAACCGCGGCTTTCACGTACACGTCCTTTCTCTTTACTTTTATTTTTACCGGCCGCTAAGGATTTGCAGCATAGTCGCTTGAGGCTGGATAATTATGTGGCTTAAAGCTCTCTTCGCACTGTTTTTTTTGCTGTTCATGACCGCTGCTAACCGTTGTTATGCGACAAACTTGGTATATTTACGTGGTTATTGAAAGATATTAGTGTGCAGCCAATGTAAGAATACGAAGATGGTAGATTATCGCCATTGATTTTCTTCACTTTATAGAAATCCTGTTATTGTTCAATATAGGTACTATTTAGAGTTATTTCCGCATTTATATTCTCTTTCTCTTGCTTTCTATGGTAAATCATTTGTAGTCATAGTTTTAAAAATCATCTTCGGCAATATAATACGGTTTACAACAAATATTATCGCTTGTTATCATATCTCCAAAAAAATGGACATTTTCAGAAACATACCAAATCCTTTCTTCCTGCTTCTTCTTCTGCTTCTCTGTTACAGTTGAATATTAGTATTCGCAAACAAAAAAAAAATTTAGTTCACATCATCATCTGTGTGGTAACATATATCCTTTTTCTAAGAAGTGTGGAGCACACTATCCTCCTGTAGCATTTCCTTCTGCACGGTGGTGAGGCGTTTGTGTTGTTTCATTCGGTATTTTTCTAATTTGTTTTTTATTTTGTGGCGCTTCTTCTTTCACAGACGTAGCGATTTAGCTTGGCCTGCACACTGGACTTCTCTTCCTCATCTCTTTGTGTGTAATGATGCTCATGATCATACTCATGTATCTGTTTGAAACTTCGGATATTCCATCTTCTTCCCTCTCTGTCATCCTGCACTTCTTCGAATAATAGTCATACTCCTTTTTCACTCACTACCTTACTCCGATCACACCACCACAAGCGTTTTAAATGGTTCTTATTTGAAGTTGTGTATAGTATTCACTGACACCTTTATTATAATATTAGTATATATACACCCATAACACTCTCCTATCATTGTTATTATAACCTTAATTAAGATTAATAAAGCAAACTTAAATAAACAAAATTAGAATATAACTCATTTTTCATACTCTACCATCCTACTACTTCGTAGACATAGGCCATGAACATACAATTTTTCTAAAATTTGACATTTTTCAACACTTTTGAATAAAAATGTGCAAATTGTTGAAAAATATCAAATATTAGAAAAATATCGTGAATCGTATATATTTGAGCAAAAATCGTTAAAACTAAATGCAAAAACAATCAGAGCAAATTCCTTATTTGAAAGAAAACTGGAATCTTTGCATTCTTTTCCATCCCATTTGCAGCCATCTTTGCAATCTTTTTGTTCTTTCCCTTTGCATTTCTCTGTTGTTGTTTCACTCCCTCCAGTTTGCGGTTGCGTTACAGGGACACCACTTTTAGAGGCTTTTGTTTCATCAAATTTGCACTTTTTGTCACCTTCAGCCACGGTTTCGTTATAACTGCAGAAAGCCTTGTTGTTGCGTTCGTTGACGTTTGTGATTTTATTGCAAGTGTCCGCTATTTGCTTGGAAACCTGGTTTTCGCTTGCTCCTTCGAGGTCTTTTTCCAGTTTTGTAAGCTTCTCGGCGATCTGTTGTGTGTGATAAACTATTGTTGTCCTATGGTTGTCTGCTGTTTCTATCTGGTTAAGTGGTTTGTCCGCTGCTTTGTTTGCTGTTATTTCTTTTGCTGCTGTTCCTTTTATTTTATCCCAAATTTTTTGCCCTTGGTCCTGATCGCTGCCGGCTGTTGCTGTTAACATCGCTTTTGCTATGTCGCTATTTGGTGGCTTCTGGGCTTCCTGTCGCCCTACTGCTACGATCGCCTCAAGCAGGTGCTGGACTCTTCCGGTGTCTACTACATGTTTTACGATGCTTTCTGCTGTCTCGCCGCAATTAACCGCTGGCTGTATGTTCTTGAGTGCTGTTACCGCTTTGAATAGCAGATGTATGGGCTCCGTGCCCTGGTTTTGCCCGTTCGGCGCTATGTTTGTTGTATCCGTTAGAGCCATCGTCGGCCCGTCTGCTTGGCTCGTGGTCAGCGTTAACAGTCCGGCTATTAGCTTATGGGCTTTTTGTGCCTGAAATACGTCGCTGGCTGCCGGTCCAGCTGTCCCCTTTTTTGTTAGCTGGCATTTGCCGGCGGCGCTGCCTGAGCCCTTGGCATCCGTGGTTTGAATCTGAGGGAATCCGGTGTTGGTCAAGTCCGTTTGCGAGTAGCTCTTTTTCTGCCTCGTCGAGGCTATCGTGGACTTGCGACATTGTAGGTTGGTGTCCGCCGCAGTTGTTATCGTCTGCGCCGACTCCGCGGTTAAGCAATAGCCGTTTGTTGTGCCTGTTTCTGATGCGGCGTGCAGCAGCGTCAAAAATTCCGCTATGTGTCCCGACATCGCAGCTGCTTGTGCTACCGCATCTGTGCCTAGGGTTGTTGCTGTTTTGGCATCGTGAATGGCGTCTTGGGCGCACTTTTCTGCTGCCTGTGCGACAGCCGCTAAGACCACGCGGTCTTTGCTTCTGCATGGCGCTGTTTCCGCCGCCCTTACCAAAGCTGCCGCTTGCAGTGCTGCAACTGTGCGGTCGTGAGCTTCTGCTATTGCATTGTGGGCATCTCCTGGCACGGCGCTTAGTAGCTCCGACAGCTTGCACAGCTGCGCCATCGCTGCTCCGCTGAAGGCTTCGGCGTCGCCTGTTTCCTGCTGCCTAACTGTGTGGATCAGTATTAGCAGCGCTGAAATGGTTTGTTGCCACTTTGTCATGGTATTCTCTGTGTAACTACTGCTTTGAAATTTGTGCTCCGGTAAAAGAACTCACCTGGTTGCGCCACGTCGTTTGAGGCCAAGCCTTCTGTCTATTTCCGGGTAAAGTCAGTCTTCAAATACATCTGGAGACGACTTTGGCGGCTAGTTCTCGTTCTTTTATTTTTTGTCAAATGTTGGCGCCAAAGTAGTCACGATTTTAGAAATTACGGCTTTTTCGACAAAAAAGAAAAAATATATATATATACCATCTCTCCTGCCGTGCGCTGTTTTTTGTCGAATCCAGTTTTAAAAATTTCTGGATAGCATGGCTTGCATGATCTTCCATTAGTGTTTACCAATTAGCTTAATTCTTGACATGACAGGTTGGCGTCAGACTGAAAGCTGCAGTCTCTGCCATCTTAATTGTTGTACCTATCCATTTCTGTGTGAAATTTTGTTTTCTTTTAAGTTTGAATGTGGTATCTCAGTGCCGAAGCATGAGTTTCTTTGTATTCCCGGCTTTTTGTCACGGAGTTCATTCAGTTTCATATTCTATGTGTTTCATTCTGTTCTTTTCGCAGAGACATTCTGAAGTTGATAAATAGCTTGTATTCTTTTGCTAGGAACTCACTGCACTTGAACCATAAACGCTCATGTTTCTTGTATGGAGATGTTTAATTCTATTCTCTTCTCTCTAGTTAATGCTTTCAAACTCAAAGATACATAAAGTGGTATGGAAATGACATTTTGCCGCAAAAAAGTTACTGTCAAGTTATTTCTGTCTGTTAGGACAAATTCAATTGAATTTCCTAAGTCACCATACCTTCCATCTACTAAATCTTTCATTTAAGTTTTATTTTAACACATTCAATGCTTCACTTTCAAAAATAAAAAAATTTCGGTTCTATCTAATACCTTTGACATTTCGTATGTTATTAATGTCAACTAGAGATTACTGTTTCTACAACATCTTGTAACGTCACAAAATTATTTTCGATAATTGTTAGTAGCTTGGTGCATTCCGCTGTTTTTTTACCGTTTTGCTATTTTTTATGCCGGTTTTACGTTGCCGAAGGTTATATCAGTTATCAGCTATCTTCTTGCCTTTTTTCTATCTTTGTCAAATTCATGTGACAGACGCACTTTGAGACTAATTGTACGGTATTTAGCTGTTGCAGTCACTTAGTTATGTTGTTGTGTATATATAAAGGTGCTTTCCGTGGAAATAGTATAATTTTTAGAGTGACTTTAAGGACAAATTGGCAGTGGTTCTTTCAATCCAGTTCAACTTGCATTGCTTCTTTGTGTTATTTGCATTGAGTTTATTTAGCCTCTGCAGCGCACTTTGTCTCTCCTTCATTGTCCTTTTCCATCATATCCTTGTTTCTGATGAAAGTCATCGTAATATTTGTGTTGAAAACTCTGCAACTTCAATTATTTTTCTCCTGTCTGTCTTTCTTCGTTTTCCCTAATAATATCCATCTTACTCTCTCTTCCACTTCACACACTATCATACTCACTCTCATTGCACCAACGCCATTCTTTCACGTTCCTCTATTTTAGCCGTGTATTTCCGTCATTACAGCACATTTAATTACAGTATTTGTATATACACACTCCCAACACTGTCCTATCATTAATATTATAACTATCATTACTACTATTTCTTAACTATAAAAATCCGTAAAATCAACAAGATCAATTTAATAAGTATAAAATCCATTTTTATTAACCTCCAACAATACTACTGCACACCCATGTGTGACTTTCATACACAATTTACTGTATCTATCATATTTTTTTACATTTTTAAAAGGTTTTAAAGAAGTTTCAAAAGATATCAAACGTTAGAAAAAATTAAAAATTCAGAAAGGTGAGCAAAGATATTTGGAATGATACAATTCAGCTAAACTCAAAAAGACAGAAACCATGAGGGCGAATTGTTTGTTTACTAGAATAGAGGAATCTTTGCACTTTTCTTCAATTCAACCGCATTTAGCTTTGGCTCCTTTGCAGAGTCCCACATTTTCGGCCTCACAATCCTCTTTTTTAGTATGCTTGGAGCAATTCACTCCTTGTTTTGCTCCTCCTTCTTGGTTTTCTGCCTCTTTTTTTTACTGCTTTTTTGCCTTACTCGCTCAAGGTGCACCTTTTCTTGGGATCTGCTGCTTCTCCGTTTCATGCGCATTTTGGGTTTCCTGTACAATCTGTATCTTTGTCTATTTTATTGCACTTTTCTTCGGCTTCTTCTTGTTG